>NC_071611.1:6018683-6270856 GCF_024509145.1 Vidua macroura
AGCCCAGCTTCAGAGGGGACTCTTTCATATGCCCCCTCAGATGAAGAGTTAGCCACGTCCCTTACTGTGGTTTAAAAATCTTAAAAGAAATTGTGTAAACATTTTCCAGCCCCATGCAGCTGGAGCCCTGAAGCACTGAGCTACAAGCAGTGGTGGAGTGCTGTGCTGTGTTTTTGCAAGTACAAGACAGAAAATCTATGTAATTACCTCTGAAGCAGAAGAAGCTGTGCAGCCTGACAGAACAGCATGTGTAGGAAGCACTTTGTCAGGTCTCTGCTGACTAATTTCCCACTCTACACAGGGTTGTTTTTTTTTTTTTTCCCCTTGTAGTCTTTCAGAATTAACCCTCTCTATGCCCATATTTTCTCTGTCTATCCTGGTGTGAAAGCACAGAGGTGGATTCAGAGCAAAAATTATGGCTGTTGGACCTAGTCCAGTGAGTGAGTGCCATTTAAACAAGGGGCCATGAAGACAGCAACTGAAAAGAGAGGGAGGAAAGGGTGCACAATATCTGAAGGTGGGATTTTCTGTTTCAAACAACCCATGTAGCTTTGTCTTTCCATTGTGAGTTTTAAAATGAATGTGTTAAGGCAGTGCTTGCTCATGCAGCTCATCTTGAAAACAAAAAAGTTTTCTGTGCCTCAGTCATTAAGACACACTGGAAAATCTACACTGTCATTTCCAAAGATTTAGGAAGATAAGCAATGAAGTTTGAACAAATCTTCTCAACTGCTTAGTCCAGTTCCCCATTATTGCAGATCATACTTTTTTGTTTTGCCCATGAACACATGAAGTTCCATCTTCAAGTGCTCTCCTGTATCCTTTATTTATTTTCTTTTTAATTACCCCAGAAACTGTATCTCCCAGTAGTTTTAAAAACCTTTTCTCATTTCCTACTTGGAGGTACTTGCAGTTATGTATACCCATTGCTCCTTTTTCTGTAAAAGTTTTGAATGTCACAAGTGAGAAAGTTGTTTTGTGTGAGTAATATGGTGGGGGACTCTATGGAAATAAAGAAGTAAAACCATCCATCAACCATAGGTTAGCTTACTCCAAAGACTCTATATCGTCACTTAGTTTCCATTGGGACCCTGGGTTCAGAACTGGATTCATGGAATTTGAGGCTAGAAAAGGTCACTTTAATCTCAATTCTGACCTCCTGCAGAACACAGGCTGTAGATCACTCGCTAGGTCCTGAATGAACCCTGTGTCGTGTAATCACTTACTGAATTCAGTGACACTAAGCACAGCCTTTTTTCCTTTTATTCAGTCCAGTCTTTTCTCTTTCTTAGTTGTTTGTATTTTTTTTCCCTTCTAGCATTTGTCCAAAGAAATTTTTCTATGTAATATGATTTCTTAAGATGTAGCCCTCCTTTTCGATTCTCACTGAATATCTGAGCCAGATCACATTCAAAATCAATTTTTTTTCCTGTGTAAAAATGTACTGTGCACCTTTTTCTCATGCATTTATTTATTTATTTTTAAGGTCTGAGAAAAAGAATAACCTTAGAAGCCTGACTCAACTGGAGAAAGGATTGCATTGTGTTAATTCTTCTATGATTCATAGACACCTTTACTCAATATCATGACCTGTCTGCACTGACTCAATACCCTGACTTGTGTCTAATAAAACAGATCGCCCTTCCTTCCTTCCTTCCTTCCTTCCTTCCTTCCTTCCTTCCTTCCTTCCTTCCTTCCTTCCTTCCTTCCTTCCTTCCTTCCTTCCTTCCTTCCTTCCTTCCTTCCTTCCTTCCTTCCTTCCTTCCTTCCTTCCTTCCTTCCTTCCTTCCTTCCTTCCTTCCTTCCTTCCTTCCTTCCTTCCTTCCTTCCTTCCTTCCTTCCTTCCTTCCTTCCTTCCTTCCTTCCTTCCTTCCTTCCTTCCTTCCTTCCTTCCTTCCTTCCTTCCTTCCTTCCTTCCTTCCTTCCTTCCTTCCTTCCTTCCTTCCTTCCTTCCTTCCTTCCTTCCTTCCTTCCTTCCTTCCTTCCTTCCTTCCTTCCTTCCTTCCTTCCTTCCTTCCTTCCTTCCTTCCTTCCTTCCTTCCTTCCTTCCTTCCTTCCTTCCTTCCTTCCTTCCTTCCTTCCTTCCTTCCTTCCTTCCTTCCTTCCTTCCTTCCTTCCTTCCTTCCTTCCTTCCTTCCTTCCTTCCTTCCTTCCTTCCTCCCTCCCTCCCTCCCTCCCTCCCTCCCTCCCTCCCTCCCTCCCTCCCTCCCTCCCTCCCTCCCTCCCTCCCTCCCTTCCTCCCTCCCTTCCTCCCTTCCTTCCTTCCTCCCTTCCTTCCTTCCTTCCGCAACTTCCTTCCTTCCTTCCTTTCCTTCCTTTCCGCAACTTCCTTCCTTCCTTCCGCAACTTCCGCAACTTCCGCAACTTCCGCAACTTCCGCAACTTCCGCAACTTCCTTCCGCAACTTCCTTCCGCAACTTCCTCAACTTCCGCAACTTCCGCAACTTCCGCAACTTCCTTCCTCAACTTCCTTCCTTCCTTCCACAACTGCCTTCCGCAACTTCCTTTCTTCCGCAACTTCCTTCCTTCCCCCTCCCTCCCTCCCTCTCCCTATCTCTCCCTTGCTTTTTTTTTCCCCTTCCCCCTGAACTGCAGCAAACAGATATTTGAAGCCAGTAACTTCAGCTCCAGAACATAAATAGAATTTCCTCAACACTAGGAAAAACGAGACGTCCAATTTCCCAGCTTTCACAGAATTTTGGTGGGTCTTGGAGGGAATAGCAACTTGGTAGAAATACATCTGATAGAAAAAAAATGGCCTCTTCTGAAGAAACAAATTTTGTTATGTTACCTGTAATCATGTTTAACCCTTTTCTTGTTGTGCTACAGGCTATGCTGAAATAATGAGATATACTTGGCAGACAGGGTATTTCAAACCTTAATTGTTGTGTGCTATTTTGAAATACTCTAGGTAACAATTATATTCTGATTTTCTCAACAAAATCTCGTGTTTCTTTTTACCAGTAGGGTATCTGTAAATCTTATTATTGCTAAATGAACACTTTGCAGCAAGAAATTTAACAAAGAAAAAATGAAAATTAAATTTGTAAATTTTAGAGCGTTTAAATTTGTGGTGAGGGAAATGGGATGGTTCTAGGCAGTACAGGCACACATACCACAATGGATTCATCATACAAACTCATTTCAAGGACCACCAGCATTATTAAATAAAATTAGATAATTTTATTTAAATTTCACCGTAGCATGCGCCTCTCAATTCAGCTAAAGTTGTGTTTTGTTTCTGGGGACAGCAATAAGAGACAAATTGAAAAGATGTGAGCAAATCTGATCAGAGGAAGACCTCTGACTCATATCTGAAATGTGGCCCCAGTTCCCAAAGGAAATAAAGTATTTACAATCATGTGTCTGTGTCGGTGTATCTGTATGGCTTTCTTTCTGCTTCTTTACTGAAAATATTTGATACTGAATATATGAAAACAATATTTGAATTTTGGTTATATTTAACAAAAGGGCAGTGCTCTTGTATATTTTATATGCATGATTTTTATTAGACCTCAAAAGAAATGTCAGTTTCAGGAAAGTTTAGAAGTAAACATGAAATAGCAAAAATTATCAGTCATAATTCACACTTAGATTAGATATTAGAGAACTTAATTTCAAGCAGAACAAACATAAGAAGCGAGGTTTCATTTATTCTGCTAGTCAGGGGACAGCCTTCTTTTCCCAAAGCCCAAAAAAGCATAGAGTATTATGATCTTAATGTGCTCTGTGCAGTTAGAGAGCAAGGTACAATCTCTTTATAGAGTTTGCCCTCTCAAGCTACATTATTACTTTGCTTTAATCTCCCATTTTTCCTTTTAAAGTGGCTCCATAATTTTTGTTTTATTTTCTTAGCAGGAAAGCTAATCTGTGCCACCTCATCCCCAGAGGGAGAGGATAAGAAATCTGGAATTTGTGGTATTTGGAAACCATGGGACAGTTCAGCTGAAAGCATTTTTTAACATCAGCATAATAACCATTAATGACAGATATGTATATTACTCAGGAATAAAACCTCTTCCTTTGTGTCTGGTGTCTTGAATAATTTCTTATTTGGACTTCTTGGTGAAAAAGAAAGTAAAATCATTGAATGATTTGTCTTGGAAGGGGACCTTGAAGATCATCCTAGTTCCAACACCACTGCTGTGGAGGGGGACACCTTCCACTGGACCAGGTTGTCCAGACCCCCCTCCAATCTGGCCTGGAACACTTCCAGGGATGGGGCAGCCACAGTTTCTCTGGGCAGCCTGTGCCAGGGCCTCACCACTGTCACAGTAAAGATTTTTTTCTCCAAATTTTTTATGTAAATCTACTAAATTTAAACCCAGTCCCTCTTATCCCATCACAACCCACCCTTGCGTACAATCTTGCTCCATCTTGCCTGTAACTTCCCTTCAGTTACTGGAAGGCGACAATTGGGCCACCCCAAAGCCTTCTCTTTTTGAAGATGAACAATCCCAATTTTCTCAGCTTTTCCTCATGTCAGAGGTGCTCCATCCCTCTGATCATCTTGCTAGCCTCCCCTCTGGACTCGCTCCAACAAGTCCAAGTCCCTCCTGTGCTGGGACCCCAGAGGTGGATGCAGCCCTGCAGGTGGGGTCTCACCAAAGGGAAGCAGGGGGGCAGAATCACCTCCTTCATCCTCCTGGCCACATTTTGATGAAGTTGTGTTAACTGGGCTATTATCATGACTGGGAGAGTTGCAGGGTTAGCTAAAATCTTTACATAAACGGTCAGTGCCAGCACATCTCAGCAAGCATTTGTCTTCACAGAAGACTGCATGTTGGCTACCAAAACCCACTGAATGTGTAGCCATTCATTAATCTGAGGGCCAGGTTAAAGAAGACAAACATATAAGATATCTCACCTGAATATCACCCTACATTTGCAGTGGGATTCATAGACATCTACATCACAGAGATCTAAAAATGGGTGATGAGTCCCACTGCGGGTGTCTTGACCATGAATTAATTTCATGCATCTTCTTGACAGAGTCATGAGAGGTTAGTAGGGAAAACCTAGGGCATTTCAATGTGTTCTAGTCCTGTATGTCAACAAAAAAAAATTGGAAGACCAGTGGAGATCATGGAGGCTGGTAAACTTTCCTTGCTCCCCAGCCTCACAGACCACTAGCAGAGTTTTCTTTATCTGGAGCTGAATCCCATCAAAGTTTCCATATACGAAGTTTCCAACTACTTTTAGAGCCATAGGTGTTCATGGTCTTGTTGAACACTGCCCATATAATCCAGCCACATGGATGATAACATTATAGTCAGCTCCCCTCTGGAGCTGTATAGCCATTAATTTGTATTATTGTGCAAGAATAATACATACAAATACATACGAATGAGCCATATTGAACATGGATGGAGGAATTTGTGTCTTCCTTTAAGCACTTAGAACATACTAAATTTAATAGTGCAACAGCATAGACCCCAAAATCTGCATCTTCTATCCTATTACCTTGTAGACTTTGCCATAGCAATTTTCATCAGTTTATTTTCTCCCCCAAAAAACCCTTTGCTTCTGTTCATTTAGCTACAAACTGCAAAGCCTCAACTTTGAATGTAGATTCTTTTTTTTTTATTGAAACTAAGAGATTACTGAAAAAAAAAAAAAAAAAAAACAATAAAATAATAAGGACTGGTGTTTATTTGTTTCACATTTTTCTCAGCTCTTATATTAAAATTTATAACCATGCTACCCTAAAGTCCTGGGAAAGATGGACATTTAGCTATAAACAGGTACCTAATGCAACAGTGATTCAGTGACAGCAGACAGGAAATTGGGTGTGCTCAATTAATTTTTAAAGTATATAATTGGGACAAGAAAATTGTTAAATGCAGCCACTAAAGAGTAACTCATACTTGCAAAATGGATGTCGTCTTTATACTTCTCTCTGTTATCAAGGACAGTTACTAATTTTACTGAGGGGTTTTTATCAGTCTATAGCTTTTTTCTTTAGCTGCCTGCATTTTATTTATATGCTCTCTTTTATCACTATATACCTTCCAGTATTTGTGGCTTTATTCTTTCCAGTAATGTCTGTCTTTGGCAGTGAACCTCCCAAAACATGGTGTTTTACCCTTTTTACCCTTGTGCTGTGGAAGGAACTTTCCCTTTCCTCCAAAAAGATCAGCTTTTTTTTTTTTTTTTTTTTTTTTTTTGCAAAGGAAAGAATCCTGTGCCAGCACTCCTGGTTCATCTTCTTTTCAGCAAGAAGAGAGGTCAAGCTGTTTCTAAAATCAGTTTTATTGTTTTTGCTCAGAGGGCCTCAATTTCTGTCTTCTACATCAAGGATCACTAATCATTTTTCCATAGCAGGGAATAAAATCCTGTTTATTGATAACAGATTAATGGGGTTCAAGGCAACCTTTGGAGTGTGATGTGCTTTCAGAGATATTGACAAGTATTTGAAGTTTCAAAGTCTCAAATTCATGATAACTTTTAATTTGAAGTAGGGCAAAAAGGTTTAAAAGACAGCTCATTCATCAGCTTTGGGGTTAAAGTTTCAGATTATGTGAATCAGTGTTGTGTTGTTTATAAGGCAAGAATTCAAGGCTTGATCTATAATTTGAAAATATCTATTCACACAGATGCACTTCTGATGTTTGATTCACTCTGATTTTGACCAAGTAGGAAATATTATTTTGTGCTTTTGTTTTTGTTGTTTTTTTTTTCAATAAAAAACAGAGACGAGTGTGTTGACCCTGGCTGTATGTCAGGCACCCACCAAAGCTGCTCTCTAAATCTGCATCTGGACAGAAGAGAGAAAATATAAAAAAATCTCCTGAGTTGAGGACAGGAAGAAATTATTCATCAATACCATTACAAGCAAAATAGACTCTGCTTGTGTATATTAATTAAATTTATTACTAACAAAAGAGCAAATAATGAGAAATAAAATGAATCTTAAAAATATCTTCCTCCACCTCCCTGCTCTTTTCCAGGCTCTACTTCCTCCCCTACCAGCACCACAGGGAGATGGAAATGGGGGTTATGGTAGTTCATCACTCATTGTTCCTGCTGCTGCTCAGGGAGAGGAGTCCTTCCCCTGCTTCAAAGGAGATTAGTGCATGAATTGCTCTGACACGAGTCCATCCCGTAGCTATAATTCTCCACAAGCTGCTCTAGCATGGCTCAGTCTTCCATGGCTGCAGTCCTTCAGGAACAGGCTGCTCCAGCATGGGTCCCCAACAGGGTCACAAATTTTACCAGCAAGCCCTGCTCTAGCCTGGGCTCCTCTCTGTACAGATCCTGTCAGCATCCTGCTCCAGCACAGGCTGGGGTCTCAGCCTCCTTTGGGCATCCCCCTGCTCCAGCCTGGGCTCCCCCAGGGGCTGCAGGTGGATCTCTGCTCCCCCGTGCCCTCCCTGGGCTGCAGGGGCACAGCTGCCTCACCATGGGCTGCTCCAGGGGCTGCAGGGGAATCTGAGCTCCAGAGCCTGGAGCAGCTCCTGCCCCTTCTCCTGCACTGCCCTGGCTGTCTGCAGGGCTGCTCCTCGCACATGGTCTCACTCCACTCTTTTCTGATCACAAATACTTCTGCACAATATCTTTTTTTCCTTCTCAAATATGTTATCACATAGGCATTGTTATCATTCTTGATTGGCTTGGTTTTGGCCAGGGTCCGCCCTGGAGCTGCCTGGCCCTGGCTCTGCTGGGGAAAGCGTCCAGCAACTTCCCACAGAAGCCACCCCTGTAGCCACCCTGCTATCAAAACCTGACCATACAAACCCAATATACAGAGATATAATTTAAAAACCAGAATGGAAGCTGAGGGCAATGGGGGAACAAAAAGTTCTGAAAAAACCTGACAGGAAAACCATTGAAAAAAATGCATCAAAGTGGACTAATGTTTGTAAAATCTTTTATCTTTGCTCACTGATAAATATGTAATTTTGATTCACATGAGAAGAATATTTTTGCTGGTTAGGTCTATTATTCACCTTCACAGGTGTTGCTTTCATTGCATAGGACTACTAAGCTTTTTCAGTTTGCAAAGCTTTTGTGTGACCTCTTGTTTTTACTTTTCCATTTTATTTTCCTTGCTACTTTCATATCTAGTTATTATAGATAAGTAAGCTGCTCTTGCTTTCGGTACTGTGGACGATGAAATTCTCTGTGTTCCCATTTCACCCACATATGTTTATCACAGCCTATCCTCGTTTGCAGTCAGGTTGTCTTAATTAATCAGTTAATATTTTTATATAGCATTTTAATAATTTTATAATACAACCTCCCCAGTGTATCGAACACGATTTTCTTGTTCATGCAGAATTTAAGGTACCATCTTAATCTGGTTTCCTTAAAGTAAACTTTCCTTGCTTCACAAGTGGTTTCCTCAGAGTAATAAATTTAAGTTGTGACTAGTGTAGTGACTATCTCTAATTTTAAGAATAAAAGATAATCACTTCCAAGGGCTGTTCACTGTATCCCATAAGCTGTTCTAAAGGTGTGCAGGATGATGACCTCCTAGAGTGATTTCTCCCACCTTACTGGGTGAAGACAATTATACTGTAATATGGGCAGCTCAGTTAGATGTAGTATCAGATAACTAAGAATGAAGCTAAGCATCTGAATTTTGATACCTGCTTTCATATGCCAACTAACTCAGCAGTGTTAGGAAAGAATTTGCTCCTCTTTGGAGGCTGGTTGTATAGGGAAGACTTTCAGACCAATTAGCAGGATAACAACCCTGCATAAAGAGGCAGAAGAGGCAGGCCTGCCTCTAGGACAACAGATCTGTTGTGCCAAGCCTGGCTCTGCATGCTTTCTCCATGGCACAGTCCATGCCAAAGGGAGGGGTTGAGACAGGGGCACTGCACAAAATCACTCTCAGTTATTGGTGAGGTGTTTTTTTTCCTTTCTTCCTATTAGTGTCCTCCGCTGTTAAGCCTGAAGGGCCAGAATGTGAAAATACTGAGATTATCCTAGTCAGTCCATTCTTTTTGCCTGTGAGACGAAATGGTTTTCCTTCCACCACAACCTGAATATACAAAATAGCACAGAAATATGTGAAATAAAAGTGCAAGGTTAATCCTTTGGCACAATGAAATTAATCCCATTAACTATGGGCAGTTGAAGAGGGGTTTTGGGGGGTTTGGTTTTTTTTGTTTGCTTGGTTTTTTTTTGTTTTGTTTTGGTTTGGTTTTTTTTGTTTGTTTGTTTTGTTTTGTTTTGTTTTTTTTTTCCTCTTAATACATTTCTGCTCCAATAGCTAGGTAGAAATGCTTATATAAGTGTTGGAAGAGATTACTATTCAGTTATAAAAGGAAATCATACTGTATGTTCTGGCTTGTCATTTTTAAAGCTGAATAGAAAGACTAAAAGCCCAGTTTAATTCTCATTTATTTTGATTCAAATACAGAGGTATTCTATTGTATCCAAACACTGATGGGCAGGAAAATATATTGGCTTTTTTGTATTGCTAAAGTGGGAATCATATCTGAAAAAAAAAACTCCTGCAACCATAGGTACTTATCGCATTTCTTTGTCCTCCTATTAAGATTTTAAGGGGAAGAGTTCCCTGTCTATAATACCTAGCAAAGTACTCAGGGCACAGATTGATTAGAGATAAGAAACAAATATTGATTACCTGCATAATTACTCTACTCAAACTGAGATTCAGAAAATATGTAAGTATTGTTTCACCACCAAATTTTTGTCAAACTAGTAACTTACTAAAGACTGTTTTGAAGACAGAGCAATTGTTATTTTTAAAGAAATAATTTTGTTTAATTATGAATTATGATTCTTTTCAGAATAAATTGGTTTCTTTCTTGAGACACTTTTCTCAAGGCATGTTGAAAGAAACAGAACAGAAATTGCAAGAAGAATATATTTTAACATATTTTCAAAAATGAAACCTACGGTATTTTCATGTAAGCATATTTCATTGCTTAGGAGTAAATGTATTGTATAATTTACTAAATATAAAAAGGAGTAAAAAAAAGCCTTTAAAAAAACTGTCAGAAAAGCTGCTTGAGTTTGTGATTTTTTTCCCAATGCTTTTTTCCTTTTCCTTTTCCTTTTCCTTTTCCTTTTCCTTTTTTCCTTTTCCTTTTCCTTTTCCTTTTCCTTTTCCTTTTCCTTTTCCTTTTCCTTTTCCCTTTTCCCTTTTCCCTTTTCCTTCCTTTGTCCTCTTTCCTCTATCCTCTTTCCTCTTCCTTCTCCTTTTTCTTCTCTTGACGCTTGATGTCTTTTAAAACGTTGAAAGTTCTTTCTACATGGACAAGCCCAGTGTTCATTCAGGTCTACTTACAAACCCCATTCTCTGTTGACCTCGCCTTGTCACATCCCCAGCGGTGAAACCCCAGGTCACCAAGTGACAAATCAGGTGTTTGTCTTTGGTTGTCCCTGTTTAAATTGCTGCTGTACCAACCAAGAGGGCGGCCACCACACACTGTTCACAGGAGGTTTATTGAATGTATTAACATAGTTCTCGGGATAATGATCTTACAATAAACATGACATCATCTCATTAGCATGATCACTTTCATTTTGTGTGGTACCTGTTATTGGTTTTCCTTTAAGAAAAGACAGCATACTGTGTTTGGCAATACAGCTGAAACATGTCTTCTTCTGCTCTTTTCTAGGTGTTTCTTTACTGACTAGAAGATTTCTCGAGGAAAAGGTGGTTCTAATTGTTTTTATTCAAAAGTGACACTGAAAAAGTAATAGAATTTAATGAAATATTTGACACATCCTGATGATTTTTCATATTTTCTTCATCCATCTCTGTATTTAATCTATACAGTCATATAAAATCTGCATATTTGAGTGTCTGTGTTATGATTGAAAGATTTTGTGTGTGTGAACAAGTCGCAAATCAATCATGCATCCATGTCAGTCTTATAATTATAATTATTACAATGAATAATTAGATCCTTTTTTTTGTCATTTAGGTTTTGCATATGAACAGTACACTTCAATAATTTACTATTCATGTTGTGTAGTATTCATCTGAGTCATGTGGTGAAATATTGCTCATTAATTTGACAACTGAACCACTATTATTAAAGACAGGAATGAGAACATGAATAGTAAGTTAGCTATGTACAAAATGTCGGACATACTAATATTTAGTCTAAAATTTGTGTAGTTTATTGTTTCAGAGGCATCTGAGAATTTTTCACAGAGACACAGACAGCAATTAACAGAATCCTAAAGAATTTTGACTAATTGTTTGGGATTTTTTTGTTTATTTTAAAGGGATTCTTGAAAGCAATCTTCAAAATCTACTCATTTAGAATTTTATATTATTATTTGCCAAAAGCCAAGAGCTGTCATTAATTTAAGTTAAAAAAATATGGTATTCTCAACACTTCAGAAATGCAACTTACTTATTTTAGCATCTGAAGTGTGTCTGCGGGTTAGAAGCCTCTATTTCACAAGAGGCAAACAGTACATTTTTCTGAAGTCACACAGGGGTTGTTCTTGAAGAGGTTCAGGCATTGCTTCAGTGTGACATCCTCCTCATCACTCCCAGAATTCTCAAGCCTTGAAGTCATGCACACAGAACTTCCATATCACGAAATATGATAAAATGATATCATAAGCATAAAGAGAGTGTCCTCACACTCTGTGGTATAACAATACCAGTGCTCACAGACCTGGTCTGCTCTTCTGAAGCTGGGAAACGTGACTGCCATGCCTTCCACCTGCTCTCCAGCCCCCACTCGATGTCTCCAGTTCCCACCATACATTCAAGTGCAGTAAAATACCAAATAAATCTGGAAATTGTAACCCCCAACTTAAATGAAATTAGTCCAGTGCCTTTATTCAAAAGCAAGAATGATTCTACCGCTCTTTGATCTGTTTTATTCAAGAATGAAGCAGTGTGTTATCTTTCTCATTAAGCCACCTCTTCCTTCATTCCAACCGCTCGCTGCTCATTCCCTGCCTGATAATTGGAATTTCCTCTTAAAGACTCTGAGATCACCTTATAGAAGTGAGGTTTACATTTTGGCAAACATAACTGAGGAAAGAAGCTTTAGATTGAGTGAAATTTATTTCTTCTCTTGCTTTATTGCAGGAGTTATTTGGAGCTATACATAGTTGTTGTCTTAATACAGCTGATGGTGAAGTGAAAAGAAAATGACATCAATGAAAACCTTCTTGAAGGATCTAAGTTTCAAAGGGACAACATAAAACAAATCTCAGCTTAACTTTTCTACACAAAACTGAACCCAGCAATAGAGATCTTTAAATATCTTTTTAGTGTTTATAATACATGTAAGTATTTTCACATTTCCTTCTTTCCAAATAGCACTTCAGTAACACATACAAAAGAACATAAAAGTCTCAAGACTCAGTTTGATAAAGAGTTTCACTGTTCACTGATTCCTAGGAAAAGAAGTTCTCAATGGTTTTTAAAGAAATTTAAAATAACTTTCTATTATTTAAGATGTTTATTTAAGTTTACTCCAATAAAGGTCAGAATAAAATACTTCATAAAATTGGAAACTAAATTCATAAAGGAAGGAAATAGTAAAAGACACTTGCAAGGTCCTTCTGGAAGCTTACCTAATTCTTTCTGTAAAGTGAGCAGTTCTGGTCAAATTTTATACATTTTCTTTCTTTTTCAAGGTTTGAGTTGAGAGGTGACTTCCTCTAAATATTCCTTCTGAAAACTGACGCTCCATATGCAGGAAAAGACCTGAACTTTTACCTCTGCTTTTACTGACAAAAAAATATGCAATTTAAACACATCATTCATGTAGTAAGTAGTATTGCAATAATTTCTTGATATTTAATTGAATATTTTCAACTCATGTCCATCCTGGATGTAGTATTCTGCAAACCTGCCTGAAGCAGGGATGTTTTAGAAGGAAAAGCTCTTGGCTGATATTCATATTGATGCTTTTTGGGTGTCATTCAGTGCTAGATTTAGCCCACTTGAAGGCTATTTGCAAAGTCAGACTTGATTAACTTTGATTTCCTACTCTTACAGAATTTCTGGCACAAATGGTCACTACATCTCAGCACTCCATGGATCCTACCTGAAGGAACAGTATTCTTAAACATTACCAACATTACAGTGAATGTAATAATACCCATTATTTTGAAGAAATATAATCCTCGTGATTTTAAAAAATGGAATGTTGTATTCTATTGTTAACTGGATAAAATGTTTTTAAATACTATCTATTTTAGACAACACAGAAATACTTGAAAAAAGAACACTGGTTCCCTAATCTCTTGCAGTAGCCTAAAGACTCACTCTTTCCCTTATCAACTAGATCTCTTATAGAGCTAAATGTTTGGTTTTGTGCTGCTAAGAATCACATAAATCTAGTTCATTACCTAACCTACATTAAAGACTTGCAAGATGTCTAGAAATCTTGATTATATTCTTCTTCATAATCTAATTATTAAAACTTACATAATGGACAGTGTTAAACTAATTTCAAAACCTCACTTTTTAAATAAAAAATTTTGCCCTCCTGTCTTCCATATGTCAAAGGAGTCTTGTACAATAGGCTGAGAGGGCTTTCTGATGAAAAAACAAGAGTCTACTATTTAACCTGTTATAAAAATTTGGAAATCATTGCAACAAGGTACTCTACATTCTGGTGGCCAGGGAACACTTTTGAATTTATCGCCATATAAAAGGTTGTTTCTAGGCTATGAAGCCTGGGAAAAGCCCATGTGCAGCCATCTTGTATCTTAAAGAAAGCCTCTTAAATCACCAAACCAATTCAAGTCAAACTTAATTTCTCATCTATACAAAATTCTGAATAAGGAAAAAGATGTAGGATTGAAAATAAACAGTTGAAAAAAGATCACATAGATTTTCTTGTTCTCTCCATTTTCATCCTGGTTGAAAGTTCTTACTTTTTAACTTTTTTTTTCCTATTGCCACACAACTTTTTTATTTTGGCAGATGATCCCTTGTGTCATAAAAGATACAAACCTCTTACAAAGTAAGATGCATTTATTTTCTCAGAGTCTTGTAAGAGTTCTGCACCAAGTTTGAAAGGGTGATCCAAAGTTTCAAGGAAAATTTGGAGTAATTTTCCAGTGTTCCAACTGATTGACTGAAATAGTGCTACCTAGAAAAACACCCCAGCAAACAAGCAAAAAAGCCTCTTTGATGCTTTCACAAAACTAGCCTTAATTGTTGATGAACTGCAAATGAATCAATAAAGAATTGCACATTAAGGTGTTTAAATCCCCTGGAGACTACAACAGGATTTAAGCATATGCCAATTGTAGGCATTAAATGCATAGAAGCATTAAAGTGAGCATATGCACATGCTATGTTAATAAACACATATATGTATATGTATTTGCTTAACCTTAAACATTTCCAATCTAAATTAACTTAGTTGTTCAAAAAAACTTGAGTAGACATTAGTGAGTGATTTGTTTAAGAAATTATTCATAGTACTTGTGTTAAACACACAACTTTGAAGGTAATAAAATCCTCCATGAGAGGCAGGAAAAGACATAAATAAGGCTGTGAACACTGAGAATGACCCCAGCTTGAGGATGCTGGCCCATAAAGTTAGGCCCACCATTGTTTATTTCATTCAGCACCTGAATAGTCTTTGTATTTACACCATTAAAAAAACAAAAAAACAAAACAAAACCAAAACAACAACAAAAAAAAAAAAAAAAAAAAAACCAACAAAAAAAAAAAAAAAACCACCAAAAAAACCTCACTTGAATCATGTGCATAAATTCTTTTTTAGGAACATAATCAAAAACCTAGCTATGAAAGATTTAGAGCTACTGACCTATATTGTCTCCACCAAGTACAAGCTCAGAGTCAATCAAGATTTAGCCACCATATTTTTTTACTTATTCACTTTTTAAATTCACTTCATTAAAAAATCATTAATGTCCCAGATAGATACAAATTGTTCTTTGTTATTAATCTTATATAGATATCTTGGTTGGTTTTTTTTTTTTTGTTTGTTTGTTTTTTTTTTTTGTTTTTTTTTTTTTTTGTGTTGTTTTTTTTTTTTAATGATGGATTTCTTTATTTTTTGGGAAAAGAGAAGAAGATAATTACTTCTTTTCTCCCCTCTTTTTTTCCATCCTTAAATACACAGGTGGAAAAATGCATCAGAAAACATAAGCAAGAGGAAAAACAGGAAACAGCCTCTTCTTGTGTCTCAGGAGTGGGGAGAGGAGGGCAATAAGAACTGATTAAGAATCTAATAAATCGCAGCAGATTAACAGCTCCCTGCATTTTCTGGCACATTATATATATCTATATTCCTTCTCTACACCCGTAAATGACAAATGAATATCTTACGGTTGTAGGGTAGAATATGAAAATAACACCTGAACATAATTATGAAAACTACAGTGTTTTTCAAAATGTCTATTGTCTAACATATGGTCTTTAATCTAAAAAGAATCTGTGCCTTATTATTTTTGACTAGAATCTAAGTAGAAACTTGCAAGGGCTTTTTGTACTGTATCAAGCTGCTTTTAGAAACTGTAGTATATTACTTCGCCCATAAAATCAGGACAGCAAAACATATTTTATTAGGCAAACTGCACCACTAATTTAACAGCAGTGGAAACATACTTTATTAATTTTATAGGGCTTAACATAGACCAAAAAGGCACTGGCCGTATTTTAAAACCATTATACAAAACATGTTGTTGACATTGTGGAGATGAGATCTTCACTAACCAACAACAATAGTTTTTTTCTGACTCATAATAATTGCTCAGAAGCTATTCTGATTAAGCTGTGGTACAGGTTTGAGCAGTGGTTGGGATTAGATGAGTAGCAATGTGAATTCCACTGGTTACCGATGTGATAGTTGTGATTTAAACATTTAAACAGATTTTTCAGCCATTCACTTTCTTCTATTATCAAGGTCATGCCTGCACACACATGGATCTCCTGCAATCTCTGGTGATCCTTGTGGCACTCTTCCAACCACGATTCTGTGATTCTACTGAATGACCCAGACTCTTTTCAAGACAAATTTTCAGTGATCTTGAAAGCAGTATCACCAAAGCTGGATTGTGAATCCAGAAAGTGTCAACTCCTCCGCTGGCAAAAACTTAATTACAAGTTAAATTATATGAAAAATCTGTACACACAAACTGTTTCTGAAGCTGCCATGGTTTGTATTTAAGCTGGTCCCACCTCAGCTTGAAGAGGTTCTGAAGGAGGTTTGGTCTCCTGAGGTTTCTTGTTGCATCTTTGAGGAAAAGAGGCAGTTTACTCAGTTGGAAGACAGAAGGGTCCGCAGGATTAGGCATGACCCCATAAAGATCATTGATCTGACATGCTTACAGTCGTGGCATAATTCTTTCCACTACTGATGTTTTAAACTTTTTGTCTGAAGCGTTATTTGTTGTGAATTGTCATTCACTGCCTCATTTCACAACTTTTCTGTTTAAGACATAAGATCTAACCTAACTGCACTTTGCAGCTGCTTCACAGGAAGTAGCAAAGATGAAAAGGCCACATTTTTTTTCATCAGGAGGTAAACGAGAGGATAATAACTTGTGGTTTGGGATGTTCAGGCTGTATATTAGGAAAATCTTTCTCCTCAAACCAGGGGAGAACTATCAGAATATGTCACCCAGGGACGCCCTGGAGTTTCACCCTCAGAAACCTTCCAGCCATGACTATTCACAGTCCTGTCTGCTCTGACTTAGTGATGCCAGTAGAGCCTGCCTTGAATCCTGGACTAGCTGAACTCCAGGTGTTCTTTTTGAGCAGTAATACTATGAATCCAGATAAGATTTGTCCTGTGAGATCATCTGATAGAGAAAGTCTGGGTAAGAAGATGAAGGGGTTAAGTTTGAAATGTATTAAATATATATGTAATATAAGGTCATTTAGTACTTGGAATATATCATTCAGCTATAGTGTCAATGTACTCCTGTGTCACAGAAGAAGCCATAACATTTAAGAGATTCTTTTTTACTTACTTAAAAAAAAAAAAAAAAAAATTACACTGGTGGAAGCATTCGCTGTTGCACCATCATGTCAATCTTTGAACAACAGGAAAAGAGGAAAAAACGGAATTATAGTTGGGACAGTTCTAAGAAGTTTACGTCTATATTCTCCTGCTGCAACATAAAGTTGTTCTTTGGAAATAGTAAACAAAGCACAGCTTGATAAACTTTCTACTGTGCTTGCACGGGTACTGTTGCTCATTGCACTCCCTGGGGTGGAAAGCTTTTAGTAGAAGTGTGTTAAGTAGCTTGAGAAATTAATTTTCCTATAATAGAGACATCTTTAAAAACATGAGCTTGCTGTGCAGTAAATCAATTCATGTGACAGATTTATTCTTTTATTGGAAATTTTACAAGGGGTTTTAAGAAAGGAAAAACCATTTGAGATACATTAAGAACTGCTGAAATACCACAAAAAACAAACAAACAAAAAAAACCACAAAAAACAGAACAAACACAAAAAAACAAAAAAAACAAAAAACCCAACAAACCAACCAACCAAACAAAAAATATCCTACAATAAGACCTCAAACAAAAATCAAAACTAAACATAACAAAATAGACAAAAAGAAGCCAAATTCTGAAACTACTTTGGAAACTCAAAAAAGTTTTTTAAACTTCTTGTCAGAGTAATTAATTTATCTTCACTGTCAGTTGAGTTGACAATATTAACCTTTATTTGCATTCATTATCTTTTTTTAACTTGCAAGTTCTTACTGATTTCACAAAGACAGTAAAATAAGGCCAGAATACATCAGAACAAAAGGTATTTTAGGTATTTTCAGAATGTTTCCAATCCACTAGAGCTTAGAAAACCTGAAGATCTCTTCATCAAGTTTCAATTATGTGTGACCAGTCAGTGAAAATTTTCCATGAATCATTGTTACAAGAGCTTGATATTTAGAAGCCCAGGCTTTTCTCTACCTCTTCTACATCTTTTCCATATAAAGTCATGCAGGTTTTTTAATTTATCTGCGCTTATTTTTTTTTATTGCCTCCCAAGCTCTCATCTGAGATATCTGAATTCAACAGAGACTGGAAGGAAGTTATATCAGAGATGTTGTGTGTTTTGTGTATATATTTGTGGGTATTTTAAAGGAAGGATGTTTTTTATGCCAAAATCTCATTTATTTCAGACAGAAAGACTCCAGGAGAGGGACAACTGTATGACTAGCCCTGCAGGCAAAGAGGACTGAGAAAAGCAAGCAAAAGAAGTATGGTTGGCAGTACAGAAATGTGATATATAGAATATATTGAAAGTCTTCAAGTTTGGATTTTTTTTTTTTTTTTTTTTTTTTTTTTTTTTTTTTTTTTTTTTTTTTCAAAAAGAAACCTAAATATTTTCATGACTGATGGCAGGATAGAATCTAATGTCAGAGCAGGAGAATAAATTTAATTTTTAGCAAGATAGGCACTGGAATAAATTAGTAAAATGTCCAAAAAATCTTTCTGCTTCTAAAATGAGATAGTTGAGTTTCAGTTATTCATAATTTGATTTCTGGTTAGAAGATGTCTGCATATTAATTTTCCTTTTAGTATTCCAACATTATCGCATTTTGGCATTTGGCTTTTTTTTCAGCAATATTGTAAAGTCCAGTGTATTTTGGCTAAAGATTAAACTGGAACCAGAACCTAAACAGAGTAAGGGACTGGTTTTCTGAATGCATGAATGCATTTTGAAAGCTATTTGGTTGTTTTTTTGGTTTTTTTTTTGTTTTGTTTTTTTTTTTTTTGTGGGTTTTTTTTTTTTTTGTTTTGTTTTGTTTTTGTTTTTGTTTTTTTTTTTTGTAACTAAACATTTGCACTTCAAAACCAAACCTCAGAGTTTCACCATAGCTTCTGAACAAAACAGACTCACTGGATTGGAGTTTTTCTTGGCACAAAGCTGCATGCAATTAAGAGTTCCACTAGCTGGGTTGTTCCTGCCTGCCAAAATGAATAGTTTCTGTATGAGTTTAAAAAAAAAAAAGTTAAATAGAAAAAAAAGGAACTTACTCAGCAGTTGAAATATACAATAAAAATGTCACTGCTATCTTTGCTTTAATTATGGAGCTCACATTGTGATTATATTCTATTCCAGTTTGTCAGAAAATGAGACTGTAACCATTATTGTTAAGCACTGTAACATCTCTTCTCTTCACTGAGTTTGTGTGCCCTCATTTTTATTCAGTCATATTCAAACCACATCCTTTTCTCACAGGTTTGCAATAACTAGGACATTTTTCTAGCTCATTCTGCCTGTTATAAATGAATAGCCTGGAAAATTTCCTTCTCACTCCTGTGCTTAAAGGCACAGATGAAGGACAAAAAAAATCTCCTCTTCTGCCACTGTGCAGGAGGCCTTCCACTATCACACCAGATCTCAGTGGCATATTCTGTGTTTGAGTGTTCACCTGATCTAGGAGAGAGTAGTCAGAGTGTGGCATATCCTCACAAAGACCTGGAATGTGAGGAGAGACATTAAAAGCAGCTTGGAGAAAGCAGTGCTGCCCATGGCTGTTTTTCCACTGGCAAGGGAGACCAAAACACATAGCTGGAAAAAACTCCTTAAACCCTTTATAGGCCTCAACTGGGTGGTCTATAAACTGTGTTTCACAATTAGGACCGTCCTAGGAAGAAACAGAGTTGTGAAACACCTCATCTGAGGAATTCTTTGAACTGAAAAGATACATTTTTAATGCAAGTTTATAGGCTTGGTCTTCATTCTTGTTTGTTTGTTTGTTTGTTTTTTCCTGTGTTATACAGATCACATGTAGAATTTCGTCATTTGTAACTTTGATGCCAAGACCTTTTTCCATAGTGGGTGGGACAGGTACCTGGCAGTATTTATATAAAAGGAACAAAACAGCTGCACCAATTAATGCTTTCTAGAAGGTCAATACACTCCACATACTACTCTCGCCTGGATCACAGGCAGCTGCTTCTGAAAATGTCACCAGACTTCACTCCATCTGATCTTGACAGCAGAGAGCAGATAATACAGGTCACATCTTGCCTTTGCCATGCACCGTGTTACTACTGAGAAAGGCTTTCTGAACAGCAGTTAGAAGATATTCCAACTGATTTCTGCTGTTTTTCTGCAAGACAATGTAGTTAAGACAAGTTCTAAACATTTCTCCAAATCATGCCTATTTTGTTGATTATTGTTTCTAAAAAATGGAAATTATGCCTAAGTTTTAATAGACTTGAGACATCATGTTGTGGCAATTTCAAAAATACTTTTTAATTTCTCAAGTGTTTTGTTTTGAATGTTTTTATATGGTGCATTAAGATATAACATAGCAAAACAAATATAAACACTCCAGCCCAAAAAAAGCAGTAGTGTTATCTTCCCCTGAAAATTTTTTTATAGAAATACAAAATTTTCTGAAAATATATATATTTATAACCTGGACTGTTATGTTTATTATCAAAAACTGGCAAATTCTTCTGACAATAATGGGCAAATATGGGAAAATGTACTTTTTATGTTTAGTTCTATTAGAGTAGTTAAAACAGCTTAATTTTTTGTTTAAATAAATGTGAAGTCATAAGAGATTAATAGTGGCTACCTAAGGAAAAAAAATATCCAAATCAACCAAACAACCAACCAAAAAACCCCATCAAAACCTGATGTTTTCTCAAGTATGTAAAAGAACTCCAGAAAGGCATTTAAAGATTTCCAGTACTTCTATTAAACAAAATTACAATTTTCATACAGAAAGTTAAAAAAAAATCAGAAATATGTGATTGCAAGTATTTCCTCTTCTAGAATGAGAATAAAGACAGCAATGTAAGTACCATATTTGTAAATATGTTACCTGAAGCTTTATGAATAATTGTGCTTTCTTGATTGTGCTATAGCTGTCTGTGTATCTTGACACTGAAGGAAAACAATTTTAGAATATACAGTCCTCAGCTCCTGGGCTTTTCCCTGCAGATGAAGGATACACAAGTTTGAATCCCATGTAAGTAAGGAAAAGCATTATTTCCAAATAAATCACATATGATTTAAATATTATTAGGTTATAGAATGCAATATGTCACCTTGTTTTGCTGATATTTATAGCTGGTGGCTATGATGTTTTGTGACTCTCTTGAAAAGCAGGAAAATATCTGACATTTTCATTTTTCCTGCTGAGTTCAAAATTTCCTGGCTTCAACTTAAATTTGGAATAATTAATACTACATAGGAATTCAACTTCTTAGAAGTGTGTTTTTGGTTTATACTTTCATTCTCAAATAAATGAGTCATTAAATAAAGTTATAAAAAGTTTCAAAACCAGAAAAGATAAAAAGAAGATAGAAAAAGAAAATTGTAGCTCTACCGAGAACCATGGAATCATTCAAAATTTTAATTCCCTTTTACACGTGAGAAAACTGAAAAGGAAAAAAAAAAAAAAAAAAGGCTCTGCCTTTAACAAAGAGTTTAATACACTAATCTTCTCTGTGGGCAGAATGCAGCAACTTGCCCTATTCATGGACCATATTTCTCCATGGAAGAACAAAAACATTAGCTCTGGTGTCCTCACCCAAACTTTGAGTTCTGTCAGTGCCATTATTGCATTGGTTCTACATCTTTAATTTGGACCCAGCTGTACAGTGGTGTCCCGCTCACATGGAACTTTGCGACGAACAACACAGCCTTTGACAAGGTCTCCCAAAACATCCTTCCCTCTGTACTGGAGAGTGATGGTAGGTGCTCTTTTAGGTGGATAAGGAATTGGTTGGGTGATGGCATCCAGGGCATCATGGTTAATGCCCCAGAGGCCCGATGGACATCAGTGACAAGTGGCATTGAACAAGTGGTATTCAATATCTTCCTTAATGTCATGGACAAAGGGATTGAGCGCACCCTCCACAGGTTTGCAGGTGACACCAAGCTGAGTAGTGCAGTTGACACACCTGAGGGACAGGATGCCATCCAAAGGAACTGGACAAGCTCAGGAAGTGGGCCCATGGGAATCTCATGCGGTTTAACAAGTCCAAGTGCATGGTGCCGCATACGGGTTGAGGGGTGCGCCTGGTGTCAGTCCAGGCTGGGGCATGAACAGACCCAGAGCAGCCCTGCCCAGAAGGGCTTGGGGTGCTGTGGGTCAGAGGCTGCACATGGCCCGGCCATGGCACTCACAGCCCAGAGAGCCAAACGTGTCCTGGGTTGTATCCAGAGCCCCGTGGGCAGCAGGGGAGGGAGGGGATTCTGCCCCTCTGCTCTGCTCTGCTGAGACCCACTTGGAGCATTGCATCCAGCTCTGGGGTCCCAGCATGGGAGGGTCAGGGACCTGTCCAGAGAGGGCACCAAGATGATCAGAGCAATGGAGCATATCTGCTATGAAGAAAGGCTCAGAGAATTGGGATTGTTCTGCCTGGTGTAAAGAAGACTGGTGTGGCCTAATTGCAACCTTCCAGTACTTGAAGGCACCGAGCCTAGAAAGGTTCTAAAGCCTAGGAAAAGATAGAGAGTGACTATTTGGAAATCACTTACAGTGACAGGAAAGAGGGAATGGCTTCAGACAAAATGAGAGATGGTTTAGATTGGATATTAGAAAGAAACCCTTCCTGTTGAAGTTTGTAAGGCACTAGAATAGGTTGTCCAGGGAAGCTGTGGCTGCCCCATCCCTCAAGGCCAAGTTGGATGTCATGTTCACCAACCTGGACTAGTGGAAGGTGTCCCTGCTCATGTCAGGAGGGCTGGAACTAGGGGTGTTTAAGGTCCATTCCCATACAAACTGCCCTATGACTCTTTGATTCTGTGATGCTCTGTGTATTGTACTCAATGTAAAATAAAGACATGTCTACCACCATTACTTCTTTTTCTTTTTAGCTTCGTTAACCTACTGCTGAGCCCAGTCTGCAAGTTACATGAAGAAGCTGTAGATATTTATGTGCTTTCTTGTTGTCACTTCAGGGTACTGAGTAACATCCTCTTGTGTTCATCTCACCTAACTGTATCTGGGAGACATTTACAGCACCATCTTCCTTTGAACACATCATCTTGAACTCTCTTTTACTCCTCAGATATTGGCAGGAGTTGTCATGATGTAATTTACAGAGTTTGTTTTACATATATATTTCAGAGTGGAAAGTGTCATCCTCTTGATGATGAAGGGACTCTGAGATAACTGAGTCAGAGGCATCTACACAATGGATATCATCCAAATGAATGTTTGCAGTTCAGGTGTGGACACCTACTAGCCAGAGTAAGAGGCTAGTTCTTCCTTTTCTGACCACTAGACATTCATTAATGTCCTTCTGCCTGACAAAGCTGCTCATCTGTGCTCCCCAATATGTTTAATTCACAATGGACTATGTTAGCTTAAACAATGTAAAGAGTAGGTCTGTGCTAATGTGTTTCTTTTTGGCTGAAGCCTGTCATGGAGCATGCATGAAAATAGCTTAGTCATCAAAACCGCCTCCTAGGGGGTAAATGGAACTTTCAACCTAAAGGAACATTTCAAAGTAGCATTTTATCTTTTGATTATACTGTCATACAAAAATATTTCTTTAATTACTTTTTCAGCAACACACAACTTCCTCCAGAGAAAACTGTACTGTACATTATATTTTCTGTCTTCTCATTTTCTGCTAATTGTCCAAATAATATTTGAATAAGCCAAGCAGAAGATCTCAAAATATTTCCACAGTCATTTCTAGGACTATCAGAATAATTCTTCTAGGAAAAACTCTTAGTAAATCCTTTTTTGCATCATCCTATAAAGCTTCTATTTTCTCTTCATATTAGTTTCTCTTAGGTACAGGAAAAAGATCCCAAACAATTCCCATTCAAAGTTGGATTGGTTTCACATTTTTTTGGGGTGACGTTTATTTGTTTGGTCTTGGATGGGGTGTTTTCATGTTTTGTTTTGTGATTTTGTTTGGTTTGAGTTGGGTTGGGCTTTGGTTAGTTGGTTGGTTGGTTAGTTGGTTGGTTGGTTGGGGATTTTTAGGGGGGAATTAGTGAGGTGTTTTTGGGATTTTTTGGTGTTTTTTTTTTTTTTTTTTTTGTTTGTTTGTTTGGTTTTTTTTTTCTGAACAGCACAAATGTATTTTTCTATTTGAAAAAGCAAGCTGTTAAGTTGAAGAATTTTTGTTGAGATTAATTTATTCCATTATTCCTGTTTGTTCTTTCTCTATAAAAAACTACTTCACATTTATCCTCTCAGATTTTTGGGAGTGTCTATGTGTGGAAATGATGAAGATGAAAATACTGGAATTAGTCTACACTTTCTTTAATATACTCTAAATCCAGCAATTGTTGTACAGTTATTTGCCATCATGATTGTCATTTAAGGCTTATTTTAGACCACAAAAGCAGAAAGTGGTGACACAACACTGAAAATACATATTAACCTTGATAGGTCCTAGTCCATCCAAAACTGACAGGTTAAGGGAATGAGTGAAACACTAGACAACCTCCTCCTGTCTCCTGGAGGTCACAAGAAACCTCACTAAGGTAGAATAAGGAAATAAGGGTCTGGATTCTGACATCTAAGAGTACTCCTTCTCACAATTTAGTTACCTCATAAATCCATATTTATACAGGAGTAGCTGGATTCTCCCTTGCCTCACCTCAGCAGAGAACTATGAATACACTTTCTACATTTCTGTGGTTAGGTAATACTAATTGGAATTTGCTTCTCTCTTCTACTTTGGGAAAGTTTTTGTCCGGCAAGACTGTGTATCTTTGCAAGGTGCAGACTCACAGTTCACATGGACTTGTAAAATAAAGCCATAAGAAAGATAAGCCTTTCCAGGTGTGCTGGAGAGCAGATTGAGCAGATTGATGTCACCAGTGACTCTATAGGTGCAAGCTGAATTGAGCAGGATGGGTTTCTATTGCTTGCTCCGTAGTGCTCAGAAATTATTATTCTGACTCAAAATCAAGACATTTTCCTCAGACTGCTTGATTTTTGCAGAATTACCAACTGCATTATAGATGTACTTTTGGGTTTGTGAGCTCAACACTAAAATCAAACTAAACCTAAATAACTGCCATTGACTTTTATTTGACACCAGAAACCTCTGACTGGCTTTTCCTCATGAGATTTCAGGTGCATTCAAAGAGGAAGTAGAATAAAGAAACTCAAAAGGTTTTATCACTCCCTGTGAAATCACAGAGGTTGAAACTAATGTAAAAGTTGCAGCTTTTCCCCAAAAGGTCCCAGGAAATTTGTATGTAATGTTGAGCTTCAACTCAGCTCTCTTTTTGACCCTGAAGTTAGTGCTGACATGTATGGCAGTGTTTATTAATAAAACAATAGTCCATTGGTAAACAAGTTTAATACCAGGCATGAATGTTTGATATTCCATCTAAAATGAAAAAAAATATGTATTCTATAATGAATACTTAATTAGGACTGTGATCTGAATACAAGGACCAGAGTCCCTACTGCTGTGCAGACAAACCAGAGTGAAATGAATTACTGTCATGCGGGGGGTGATATTAATGGTGTCCAGCTTTATAAATGAATCCAATTTTAAGCCACTTTAGTTGCTATCATACTGAGACAGAGTGCAACATGCCTAACATATCATTTCTGTACTGCCAAATGCGAAGACTTAAGCTTTAAAAAATTTTAACTTGCAGATGTTTCCCTGCATTAAATATTTCTAATTATCTGTTGCTACAGCCAGACAACATTAAAAATAAATAAAATTGAAATTTTGGGGTTTTATTTGCTGTTTGTTTGTTTGGCTGGTTGGTTTTGTTTTGCTTTTGCTTATATTAAGCCATATATTAATAGATGGGCATTGATTTTTACTCTGAAATTCTGACTGATGTTTGGCAGGAATGCTGGCTATTTGGTCACTAATAATTTATTACAGTGTATTTCTTCTCAGCTGATGGTATGAGCTATGCAGTTTGTTTCATTCAGTCAGTTTTGCAGCCATTAGGAAGTGGCCCTCAGTAAGAAACTCCACTTACTACTTCCCGTTTAGAAATTGTAATATTCCCACTTGAGGGAGCAGTCATGCAAAGTCTCACACCTGTGAAAAATTTGAGTCATGTGAACGTTTCTTCACTGATTTCCAAAGGATTACATGCATGTGGCAAGCATTTGCTGCATTTAAATATCAGATTTGGGTTTAAATGTGTATCCTAACGTCTGACTCATTTAAATCTTCCAGATTGTAGATATTATTTTCACTTGTAAAACAGGTTTTCTCACTTACATAACTGGCATTTCTCTCTGTCCCTGCCAGCAAACGCCCAGATAAATATATTACAAAAAGGCAATGGCAGTTTGCAGCCAGCTCGAGAGCAAAATTCTTCGGGAATGGTGAGCATCTCAGATGGCTGGCAGCAGTGCAGCAGCATTCCCATTACAGCACAGATCAAACAGGAGAGGCAAGCAAGAGCTGATATTCAGGACTTGAGGTGAGCTGCTTGGAAGTACACAATGTAGGTCTTCCTCTGTTACCCGCGAGGTCACTGCAAATTTCACTACTGACTCCACAAAAAAAAAGCTGTTTTAATACCAAAATAGTTTCTCAAATCTACTGTCAAGCCTGTCTGAGGTCTATCTCAGTGTCTGGCTGCCTTTTTATTCCAAATGCTCATGTTAAAGTACTCATCTGTAGCAAGGAGGAGTAGAACATTTTTCAACCTGGATGAAGAACAAACCATAAGGTCACAGCTTTGCCATAAAAAAAAAAAAAAAAAAAAAAAAAAAAAAAAAAAAAAAAAAAAAAAATTGCATTCCTCCCTTTTCCTTCACCAGAAATATTCCATTTTGAAAGGAAAATGACAGAGTTAAGCGGAATGGGACATTTCATTATTTTCTTTTCCAATATAAAGGATTTTCTTACATGGATGAAAATTAATTAAGATTATAACTATGACTAAAATAATTCTGATTTTTAACACTCTCCACCTTTCTGTCTCTCCTTGAAAGTTTTAACAAATAAAAAGAAGTAGTGGCATTTTTGGCATCAGGTCTGCCTGTGAAAAAATGTCACACAGAGTGAAAAAAACCTAATTTATCTCAGTGACACAAATGAAAAAAAAAAAAAGTAATTTCTATGAGCACTTGGTGTTTCTTTCATCTGATTAGTAATAGGAAAGTGAGTTTAATACTTCTAGGTCAGTGATTTGAATTGAGGTTAGTTAAGTAGTGTAAGTTAGACAGAAGTTCATTATTACTTTTTGTTATTAATTATGGGGTTTGGTTGACTTATCTGAAATGATTAAGAGCTATATTCAGAATCTAAATACAACCTTTGGTCCTGTGCATAACTTCCTTCAGCTGCCTCTTTCAGATGTTCTCTGTCACTGAGGCTTGGATGAAGTTTTGGATACCACAACATAATTCTTTCAAAGGTGACTACAGGAGTTCAGTGCCCAAATTCCAACTAAATCTTAAAGAGAAGAATGGTCAAAGCTTAAGCTTTCATGGGTCTACTATTTCTTCCTCAAAGAAATTCTCATAAATTTTCATAAATCACTCAGGTCACACTTCTACACTGGAAGTAGCTGTGTCTCCTAATGTTGGCTAAATGTGGGTTTTGAAATAATTAATTATTATTGTATATTGTATATTGTATATGTATAATTATTGTTATTATTAAACTGTAAACAGGAATAACCTCTTTTAAATCTGAATGTTGCCAGACTACTCTTTAAAAACAAATAGGAATACGATTAATTTCACAGAGTTGTAGCCACCAAGAATTTGGACTCCTAAACTAAGCAGTTTGCCTTGGCTCCCCTAATACTGAGTGGAGGGAGATAGACATCTCCGGGGAATGATTCATCCTTATGATGTCTGCTTTATGTCCTAGAGTCTATATCTCCATATCAACCACAGAAAATGTATATCAGAAACAAGAAAACTTTCAGAATTAGTTAAGTTCACTATGCCCTATCATTATTGGACCATTCCCAGAATCTCTTGCACCAAGAATATCTGAGGACAGCAATAAAAAGAAATAGTTTCCCTCAGAAATCTCTATCACTCTTCAAAACGTAAACTTTGATATGGTAGATAAACAGGGAAAATTAGCACTTTCATTTGTTTGTTTTGTACCAGTGTGACTGATAAAGAAAAAGCATCTTCCAAGAGAAGAAAATGCATTTTTCTCGAAGCAATAATAAAAAATACAGGACTATCACACGGTATCTGGGAAAATCACATAGAGCATAGCTGTGGAACAATGACTATTTAATCCACGTTTAATTTGTGTCACCATTGTATATTGATTATCCATTATCCTCATGCAAATGGCATGACTTATCCATTGAAACAGCTGTGCATTGTTTTTAATTTTAAGTGAATTCTTTTAGTGCTCCATGAAAGGTGTCAGATTAGCAGCCCCGGGGACTGAAGGCCTCTGTTTATCCACAGAGCGTATTCGAGTGATAATGATGGATCCACTCAAGCAGCTGCCTCAGACGTTACGTATCTTGAGGGTTTGTTCCACTGCTCATAGGGCCAAAACATCCCCTCACAAATGAATAATAAGCAGATTCTGGGCCCATAGATGGAGAATGAGAGTGTTTAAATGCCAGCCTTCTGTAATAGTATATTCCCATTTATTTAGGGGCTCCTGTGTGAAACTGGGCTAACAGAGGTGTAAAGTAGTTGCCTTGGAAAGAGCATATCGTACTGCCCTATTTTAAATGTTCCTTGCAGTTCTCGTAGTTTTTAAAAAAGTAACGTATCATATGCAGGAAAAGAAAATTAGGAAAAGGTGGCAAATGATCTGTGTTTGAGGATGGATTTTGCGCAACAACGGACTCATCAGTCAAACACTGAAGCTTGAGAAAATGGTCATGGTGTCAGGTGTCTCACAGAAGCCTGTACAGTCAGACACAGGATGAGAAAGGGAAAGGAATCGCTCTGTCATTAGTCTTTAAAACACAGAAATCAGGGTGTATCCAAGAGATTCTTGGACAAAAAGGTTTGAAACCTATGAAGGCAATTTTCATGCAACATACAATTAAACAGGGTTTCTCATCACCACAGGATGTTTCCGAGGATTCAAGAGGATTAAAAAAGACAGTGGAAAAGTCCAGAAGGAATGGGTCCATGGGAGGTTATTAAGTGCTGTGGAAAGGATGCTAGTTTCCCTTCAGGAAGTACCAGCATCAAATCTGCCAGGAGCTGGGAAAATGTTTCAGCAAGAAATCACTCAGTAGTTGTTTGATCCATCTTATTATTTCACTAAATGTCTTCTACTGCTCTCTTTTGGAGAGAAGATGTTTCTCTGGAGGATTCAGGAATAGGGAACCTTTGACCACAGAAGCAAGTGCTTCATTTTTGGTGAAATCTTATTTATAGCCTGGTACAAAATTACATATTACATTTCCATGTCCTGATTCCTCTACTAGATTTTGATTTTCCTTCTTCATATAAATGGATGTAGTCACTGGAATAAAAAGACTTCACAGTCATTACAGTCCATTAAAAAGATAGTGAGAGCATGTCATGTCCCAGTATATGATCACCCCCATTCCATTTTTTCCTGGGATTCAGTTTTTTGTGGGATTGGAGAAATAAGTTACCTTTAAATTTCTGTAGTTAAAATCAGAAAAGCATTCCTGATTGCAGCATAAGTAATGTGTCAGAATGCAGGTTTGAAAGTATGGATCAGGAATTTGGCTCCAAAATCATCGGCCCACTTATGTTTGATCTTGAATCCTTTTCATACTAAGGGCTTTCCTAAGGAGATAAGACAATAGATTCTTCTTTTTGAGCAACAAGGGAAGGAAACAGGCTGTCTCCATAACTCTGCACATAATCTGCAGCATTCCTGACATGTTTCCAGGACATCAGAGGCAGCAGGATTCCAGGTGGGCTGCCTTAGGAGACTTTTGATATTTTTTCCTGTTCTGTAGCCAGGATAAAACATCTGCTTGATTACAAATTATGTTTTCCAGCCCCACACAATCCCTATCTTAGTTATTGATGTTCTGTCCTTATTAAGTGGCTTTCTTGAGAGTGGTTAAAAAAAAAAAAGACAAAAAACAGGAAGGATTAAGGGACATTAATATGGGATAATGATGTATTCTGCTGTGTTTGGGTCACTGGCAGTCTAGCTAAAGTTCAAGTTTAAAGACATAAAGAGTATAGTGGAAATACTATGCTATACTGTAGAATTCTAAAATACATACCTGTAATACATCATCCCACTATAGAGCATCATTTCATATTCATGTCAGGAACTGTCTTTTATGTTACAAAACAGAACAGGTAACTTTAACTGCAAGCAAAGCAGCTAAGTGAGAAAGGCAGATTGATAAAGGCACCAAGCGCATGGCCTTGAACAAGACAAACAGAGATGGAGATAAAGAATATTCTTTTACTGACTTAGTGACCTATGTCAGAGAGTTAGCTCTGGTCCCTGGCCAGCTGAGATGGACTAACTCATGTTTTCACAGTCTCTGGACATTGGACTATAATTTGTATGGGTTTTTTTAATTTTATTTTAGTTTTTTGTTGTTGTTTTGATTGGTTTGCTGGCTTTTAGAGTTTTGGTTTGTTTTTTGTTGTGTGGTTTGTTTTTTTTTTTTTTTTTTTTTTTGTATTTTTTTTTTTTTTTAGCAGAGCTAGATACCTCACTATTCACTGAGCCCTTGAAACAAGGTAATGCATGTGTGGGGCAGGAGTTCTGGGGAGAAATATTAATCAAAGAATAGTTCTCTCTTTGATACCCATTTAAAACCTTTGGTCAGCTGTAGAGCTTCTTCAGTGCACTTCCTGATGAAGATACATGGGATATCTTATCTGAATGAGGTTCCTAACCCTAGCACACTGCTTTCTACAAACACATATAATTCTGTTGCTGAAGGACAGATAATAGGGACAGCATTATCACTGTATGTCAGCAGGGAGAACATGAGAAAATGGACTTGAGGTTGCCAGATCTGCCCTTCATTTACCCTCCTTTTCAGCAAAAGCACTGCACTGTCATGTATTAGCAGGAAACAGAGGCTGAAGTGGAGGTAGAGTGGGATTACAAATTAAAATAACACCACTATGGAGAGATGTGACTCTGCATGGAAAGTACAGTCAGTCCTGGAGACATATTTGTCTCAGTGAGACTGTCCTTGGGGAAAGGAAAAAAAAAATCCCATAGTGGATGAAGGCTCCTTGTATCCTGTTCTTTCACCTACACTTCATGTTCAGGAGTCATAAAATGATAGACATAATTCTTCTCTATCTGTCTCCCTGCAGTGTAGTTCTTCCTCATGCTGTCTTCAGAAACCCCTTCCTCTTTCATCCAGAGACCTCAGGCTGCTGTGTCCCAATTCATCATGATTCACACTATTGGGACTGTTTACACACTCTTTTTTCTGCTATCATAGACCAGACAAGGGCATTTGACCCACTCTGCTTTGGTCAACAAATAGCAAGAATTAAGTATCTACTAAGGTTACATCTGAAGGACACATTGCTTGGTCTAGCCATTACTTGTACTCTTTCAAATAAATTACAGTTATCACTAATCAAGGGAGTAAAAGTAAAGCAACGGTGTCTTAGCAATTGTCTCATTATGTACTGGCGTTCTCTGGGTACAGAAAAAGCAGCTGCTTGTCAGGACACTTCTTGACAAGACCTATTACCTAGGAACTAAACATTATCTTTCCCAGCAGATTTTAAAAATCATCCCTGCCAACCCCCATTTCAATCTGCAGATAAAAAAAAACCAAACCACCAAAATCCAAAACAACAACAAAAAAATCAAAACCAAGCAAAATCCCAACAGAAATCTCAAACTTAAAAGCTCAAAGGCTGTCTGAAAACTGATGAACTATTACAAATGACCTTGTTTGCCTTTAAAATACGCTGAAGTGTTTTTGAAATTGTTGGTTATAACCCTTTTTTTGTTGCATGGATAGCCAGATAAGACATTCTTGACTGAAGATTACTGTGAATCTGGGAAGGTCACCTTATATGTACTTTCCATTGCTGTTATAGATTCATAGATTTTAAGTCCAAATGGGACCTTGTGTAACTCCTCCTGCATAACACAGGTCAGATAACTTTGCTTGATAATTCTGCATCAAACAAAATTTAAAGCATACCAAGGAATGCAGATATTACTTTATTTTCTACTCTGTAATCTCCCTCAACATTACAGACGTACGTGTATGTCTCTCTCTCTTTCCCAAGACTTCCTTAGATCATACAGAGTTCAGAATAACTGCCTATTATATCTTCGAGCAAAAAAATGGTAAAGAGAAAAAATATAATGGTTAACAGCAGCTGGTCCAAGAGTAAAACAGAGGAACAGAGGCAGTAGGTCACAGAATAGATGTGACAGAGAACAGAAAGTAATGAGCAAGCTCCTGTATTCCCAAGACCTTCATTCAAATTAATGCTTACTATACCAGTAGGTCATAGATGAAAATGAGTTGGGTGGTTCTCCCTCATTTTGGACTACAGTGAGCATTTGTCAATATCACCACATATTCCTGAATATCAGGACACATTTAGTCCATCAAGTCCTTTAGGTGCACTTGACTAGTGGGAAAGCAGTTGGAGTCAGAAGGGATATAAGCAAGAAGTACATGCTGTGGGATAGAACTATTTTGGTGAGGCTATCCCAGCTTTTCTATGTTGCATAAACAAAACTGCCCCACATTCAGTATTTTGTTTGTTGTTTTGTTTTTGGTTTTTTTTTGGTTTTTTTTTTTTTTATTCCAAGCACTGATGCATTTTTGAGAGAGAACTTCCCCACTTTTTCATGTCTGCCACAATTGTCTGGTGAAAGCTGACACCATATATATATATATATATATATATATATATATATATATATATATATATATATATATATATATATATTTGTTAATGTATTTCTTTATTTGACTAAATAGGACAACTGAAAACCACAGCCCCCATTAATTTGCTAAGAATTGTGCCACAGAAGTATGCAAATGAAATATACTCATTTGAGGCATGAGAGAAGGTATTTGAATTTTCTGATTCCAAACTTTTCCTTCTACTCCTCTAATACCTCAAAGATAAACTTTTTTGTGTGGCTAATGAGCTTGCCAAACCAGAATACGTAAGTACAAGAGCCTACTGCCTAACTGCTGCCTTGGTTATCCCTGAGGTTAAATATTTTACTCTATTGGCCCCAGTGCATTATTTTGCCCCTAATTTTATCTAAAAAAAGGTATGAAATTCTCTTCCTCCCCAACAAATAATTAACTCAAAATCACATGAGAAATTAAATAACCTCTGTCACTGAAGTGCCTTTTCGATCCAGTCACTTTTCAATATCCTAGCCCAGGCTATTTATTGAAGCATGCTAAGAAAAAGACTTATTCATTCTGTTGGATATTGCCCATGGTTCATTTTTATGCAAAGAAAACCTCAACTTCTTTAAAGAAGAAAAATTAATTACTAATGAGCATTTAAAAAAACTGATAAAAATCATTCAGCTTTAGTAACATCAGTGCATCAACTTTGTCAGAGAATTATGAGTAATTTTCATCAAAGCTTATTCAAACTTTTGATAGACTTTCTTGAGGATGTGGTAGAGCTCTAGTGTTACTGAATAATGCTACTAATAATATTAATATTATTAATATTATTAATTATAATTATATAATTTATATATATAATTATATTATTAATATAATATTAATATTATTAATATTATTACCAATTTCAATATCAATAGCAACAACAACAATTGTAATAATAATTAGTGTTTGTACCACCTTTCATTCATGTCCTTATGAATGTTATTTAAGACTCACAGCATTCCAGAACTTAATGAATCACTATTTTCTGTATATTTATCTTTAAAACTGACACTGATTTATTGCTTTGTGAAAGTATCAGTTTCTCAAGCCCTTTTTCAGTTTCACTACCAGAGGTTTTGCCATTTTTATTAGGAAAATCCTATCCAGAGAAGGTTATTACACTGACCATTGTATGGAGCTAATTTAAAAATGAGTCTCTACCTGAGAATTTTAAGTACCTTTGGAGGGAAAATTGAACATGATTTATATATTATAGCTATTCCTCCCATTTACTGGTAAGCTTGGTGAATACTGTTCTATTTGCTCACACCAGTAAATTAAAGGATGTGCCTGGACACTGGAAAAGCCTCATCTGTACTTCTGAAGAGTTGGACTCATCCTTGCAGGACATTGCCTGAGGTCATTTTCCCATGCCTCCCTCCCTAAACATAATTTAAAACAAGAGCTGCAATGACAAAGGCCACTCTTGGGGATCATTAATTTACTGGTGTGGATGGACCTGTGGAGTCCTAGTTTATATTGTATGAACATAATGTTTACTCCACTAAAAATTGGCAGCCTCCCATATGGAAATTAGTGTCTTAGAGAGTTTAAATAAAATTTGGAGTGGCTTGTGATGTGAAACCTGTTTTGTAGTGAAGAACTTGGGCTGTGTCAGCTGAATCAGACTCCTATAATATTTACTTCTTTACCACCTCTTACAGCAGTAGTTGTGGAACTGTTTTAGCATTGTGCTTGCTCTTTAGGATGAGATCCTAAAACTTGCAGCTGGAGATGAGATCAAAGATTGATGAAGTCCTGGTGTCAGCAGGAGAGACTGTGAACAGCTGGGACCATGCTGGAAGGCATAGGAATATGTTCGTTTTATAGAGCAGTCTTTAGCTCCCTGGTGAATCTGTTCATAAAGATTTTGGAAATGAATGGAGTCATTGCATTTTACTTCATGACTTCCCTTTGGATAGGCTTGGACCTTGTGAGGAATTATACTGTTCTTGGTGCTTGACTTTGTCTATTAAGTCTGTAAAAGGACCAGTCTAATAAAGCTAATATGGGTCACCTGAGTAGGCTCTCATTTGATTAATATGTGACTTAAAAGAGGGTGAATTTCATCAAGATTATCTGGCCTACTGGACCAGATAATAACGATGGAAGTAGTCCACATTTTCAAATCTGGGTGGAAATGAAATTAGTAAATTACACAAGAATTGTATTCTGACTGAGAGCCAGCTGGTTTTTCTTAGGTTTTGGCAGATTCTTATTGGACTACCAGACTTTGAGTTGACTCTAGTCAACCACCTGGATTTTAAAGCTGTGCTTAGGTAATACTGACTGAGAGAGCTTCACCCAGTGTTTCCAAAACTACTTTATTCTACTTTATGTTCCCCTTCTATTGTCCCATTCCTTCCATTCTCTTTGTGTAATCTGCAAAGCTTACCTAAGTAACTATTCAATAACACTATCTATTCAGAACACTAATTCTGTACAAAATCACCCAACCATTAATAACAATTGCAAAATGAGAAATTTACCTGCCTAATCAAAGTGTCAGAAACAGAACATCTGATATTACCCAGAGAAACACCATGTGAAAGGAGAAGGGAATGCCTGTGATCCCCTTTGGTGGTCGCAAATAGTGAAATTGGATCAGATCTTTTTTTAAATAGCACCTCAATGGCCTGAAAAACCTGGAGAGTTAAGAGTTGGCCCAGAATTTCCAGCTGTTTAGGAGACCAAAGTGCTAGGTGCTAGGAGACCAAATACTTTTCCAGTTGTTCTTGTCTGGACTTAGGACTTCTCTTTGGAGACACATCTTCAGTGTTCTGCCCTCCATGCACTTGCTTAGTTTCTACTTGCTCCTGCTGGCCCATATGTTAAGCTTTTATTATAAGCTTCTTTGATCCCTAAATCTCATTTAATCATATCCATGTCCACTTCCGTGGATCACTGCACCTTCAGTCTTGACTCCTTATCTAACAGAACATTCAAGAGAAAAAAATGAAGTCACAGAAGGATGGTTCATATTTCTTTTGTTCTGATAAAGAGACTCCAGAAATGTCCACAAGTGCAGTTTAAAATAAAATATGATTATCACACTAGTCAGTGATGTAATTCAGATTTTCTCCATAATTTTTTTTTTTTTTTAAGTCTATTTTGGACAAAAGCAAAAGAATAATTTCTGATAAGAGCTTGATATTGAAAATATCACCTTAGAAATGGTTAAAGGAATCCCTTAATATACTAACAGACTAAAAAAAAAGAAGTGTTAATGTGTCGTCAGGTCTGGCAGAAATAAGTGAAAGTGAAACAAGTGGACTTTACTTATTCCTTAGAAGGCAGATAGTTTTGTATGGTTGGATTTCCTTTGTGTAAATGATTATTATTTCCTGCGCCTGAGCTAAGTAACTAATTAGATGTACAGCCCCATCCTTTCTGTTGTAATTGTGGTCTTTTCAGTTATTCCTACTCAGTAGTAAAGAACTTCATCACTCTTTCCCCCCTCTGATAAATCCATGCAAAGAAGAAATTTAAAAAAAATGGAAAGGAAAAGAAAAGAAAGAACAAAATACAAAGACATAAGTTTTTTCATGACCTATACTTTTCTTAGATAAGAACAAAAAGAAAGAAGCTTTAAAGGCATTCATAGTATGGCGGATGAAATTTTGAGAGTAATTGAAAAAAGTAGTAATGTTGAATGCTGGCAGAGCAAAGTGACAAAGAGGAAAAATGAAAGGTTAGAAAGAATGGGCTCAGCAACAGGAAAGTTTTAGAATGCTAAATTCTAGTTGAATTATGAGCTCTGGGTGTCCCCGTCCCTTCACTGAAGTTATTGCAGTCATGAACACTCTGTGCTTTAAAATTAAATATTGGTAAATCTAATTGTCTCCTGTGAAGTGGAACCAAGAATTACTATATCTAAAAGCTGCGGCTCAGGGAAGGAGGAGGGGGAAGAATTGGATCTGTAGCCTATAAACAATGCTCTTTTGAGACTCTGAAGAAGCCTTTAAGACATGTCTTCTCTCAACAACCTTCTCTGTCATGCGGCCAGTGAGGAGAAGAAGAATTATGGTCAATTTCAGCACATAGCACTTTTTTTTTTCTCAAGTGATCCCTAGGCATATTGAAGACATTTCTATGTCCCTTCAACACAGGCACAAACACATACACTCTCTCACACAGAGACACCCACACATACTCTGCAGTTGTCCATTTTGCATCTCTTCTCATCTTGGGCATGTTTCAAAGAACCCACGAGACCCTCCTGCCTCACTCCATGTCTCAGACACCTGAAGTGAGGAGAAGATGCTGAGACTCTGTGTTACAGCAGCAAAGCTCTGCACACCTGAATTTTAGTATAATTGCAAGTCCATTTTTTGGGGTGTTTTGCCTCAGATTTCCTTGTTAACTAATTTTGGTTTGGTGACTTTTAAGAATCCTCCATGTCTATGTTTTCCTCATAGCTCTATGCAGTATTCAGATGCAATATGAGCACTGCAAATTCCACAGTATTTCACCATTTTAGTGCTGAGTGTCATGATATCCTTTTGGGCTGAAAATCTCGATTTCATCTGTAGCTCACTCTCTACTGGGAATTAGGAACCAAATGGTTTTTCAAAGTTTGGTTTTGAATCCAAAAAAAAAAAAAAAAATTAAAAAAAAATTCTTTTTCAGTGTTGCAATAATTACCTTTCAGACCCTTTACCACCAAATTGGGAGTTCCACCTACAGCCTGGGTTTTGTGAAAGTATAAAGAAGGAAAAAGATAGCAGGAGAGCACATAGAGAGGTTATCAAAGACAACTCTACATGCTAAGATCCACCCAAATCAGCCAATAAAATGTGGGGAGAAAACGTAAAAGGGATATTTATTTACTTGTGCTTGGTATTGTTTCGAAACAACTTCTCTAGAGTCAAGGGAATCCTTACCCCCCACTGTCCCATTGCCCCTCCTGCAAAAAAACAGAACTGCTTCCAACAGAAAAGAAGACATAACATATTTACATGAGATTACAAAGTGTTTCTGAAGTTCATAGTAAATTTGAGGCTGTGGAAAGGGGAGCCCAAGGGAAAACCTGTTACTTTATGTCCTTCCTGAAGCATAAAATTCAGCAAAAATTCAATACTGCTGTCAAATGCCAAATAGGCAGGTCGATATGTTAAACAGGAAGTAGTGACACTTCTAAAGAAATAGGCCAAAGCTTACAGCCAGGCTGAGATATAAACTCTAATGATTTCACACTTTCATTCTTAGTTCACGTGTTTTCTGACCGAGAAATGGAAAGTGCAGAATTTACAGCCTTCTCTGATGGGATATTCAAGGGTACAATTTCATACTGCAGCTCTTTCACTCTATTTCAATGCTTGTTATGTTCATTTCATTCTTATTAGAGATGAATGGAAAGCTAAAACCCTCACTGACACTACATCAAATATGTGAATGGGCAAGACAATCAAGTTTCCTAAATTCTGATATCAGATATATACATGACCAATCCTACCTGTTCTTTATGCTAAACCAGATATTGAATATGTCCTTGTTTCAAAAGACATTCACAAATTAACCTGTTCTGGCCCAAGCCTGAAACTCATAAAACATCCTTGACCTTTTCAGATTTATTTCTATTCAGAAGCAATTCAGAAATTCTGAAAAGTTTGCTGCCTACATAATTAATAGAGCACTTGAAATACAATGAAATCTGAAATATTAAGGCAAGAATGCTCCTTTTCCTTTTTTTGTTCATACCAGGTCTCTATTTTATTCGTGTGTATGGTTAGATCTATAAGACTAGTACTGCTTCTTAGTGAATTAATACAGCAATTATTAAAGTGCTGTGTATTTAAATAGAAATAAACAACTGTTCCAAGGTCCTATAGCATGAAATGAGGCTCTCCTATATTCTTTTAAAAGACCTTCCCATCCCCATATAGTATTTATCCTATAAATAGTATCAGAAATAAGTCCATCTCCATCTCAAAGCCTCAAGACGGGGCAGCAATCATCTGAATAAGATCAGCTTAGAAGTAGGCAGGGCTTGAAAACACAACTGTGTTGTGCAGTATGACTTAGTTCATCAGCTACTGCTTGCAGCAAAATGGACAGTACATGACCCCTTACTCTGACTGCCATGTAGGAGTCTAATTTTTCAAATACATAAAATTCTGCACAAGTCCCTTTCTTGAAAATATGCTGCTAGACTGGATTGTATCATCCCAATTGTTTGCTACACTAATAGGACTCATAATACACCGGGAGTATAGTGCATTGATGCAGATTAACAATATGAAAAGTTAAGCTAGGTTTTATATTAGCATTATTCTTAATGCTAATGTAATGCCAAACCACTAAGGCAGCATTGTTGGAGTGTTAGTACTGTAGATTGTAATGACAAAAGGAATTAGATGGGTTTTCTATGTTAAATCAATCATTAAGTGGTGGTATAATTATTTGCTGTTTGTAAAGCTCTTTTTTCCCCCTATTGTAAAATTGACAGTGTACGAACATAATTGCACTGTTTTCATTTCAGCAGGGCTCCTTTAGATTAGAGTTGGGGAGGAAAGATGTGGCACTCCTAATCCTTTTGACATTTCAGGAGGAATGCATGAGTAATATTGCATAGCCATGTAATTAATCAGCCTGGGTATTTGTGGTCTACAAAGCATGTATTTCTACTTGCATTAGGATGGGAAGGGTGAATGGTGGGTGGGAGAGTTTCTGCATTCTGCCTTTCCACTGTTTTAATTACAGTGGGACATTGTCTTCAATAATTTCCTTTGTCAACTTTGTGTGTGCCTTGCATGTTAAGATCATGGCTAGAATTCTCAGTTGAAATATTTTAAATTGGAATAGAGGAGCTTGCTTGTTAGCAAACTTAGGTTTTTATTCTTGATACACTGGCCATCACAAGAGATTTATGGAAACTAGATTTGGGGGATTCTGTCTGTGGAATACTGAGGTTTCTTTAAGGAATTAGGGGTGTTAGCTGGATGTTTTGTATATTTCTTTTCAAATAAGATAAGATTAGCTCTTGTAAAGTTACACAAGGACATTAACTTTTCCCTTCCTTCCTTCCTTCCTTCCTTCCTTCCTTCCTTCCTTCCTTCCTTCCTTCCTTCCTTCCTTCCTTCCTTCCTTCCTTCCTTCCTTCCTTCCTTCCTTCCTTCCTTCCTTCCTTCCTTCCTTCCTTCCTTCCTTCCTTCCTTCCTTCCTTCCTTCCTTCCTTCCTTCCTTCCTTCCTTCCTTCCTTCCTTCCTTCCTTCCTTCCTTCCTTCCTTCCTTCCTTCCTTCCTTCCTTCCTTCCTTCCTTCCTTCCTTCCTTTCCTTCCTTCCGCAACTTCCTTCCTTCCGCAACTTCCTTCCTTCCGCAACTTCCTTCCTTCCGCAACTTCCTTCCTTCCGCAACTTCCTTCCTTCCGCAACTTCCTTCCGCAACTTCCTTCCTTCCGCAACTTCCTTCCTTCCGCAACTTCCTTCCTTCCGCAACTTCCTTCCTTCCGCAACTTCCTTCCTCCCTCCCTCCCTCCCTCCCTCCCTCCCTCCCTCCCAAACTTCCTTCCAAACTTCCAAACTTTCTTCCAAACTTCCTTCCAAAATTCCAAACTTCCAAACTTCCAAAATTCCTTCTGCAGATACAAAAAATGTTGGAAAGCTCCATGTTGCACCATGATAACTAATGAATTGTTAAGTAATTGAAAGATGGGGAAAAAAAGAAAAGAAAAAAATAGAGAATCATCCCTTAACCAATTCTACATACTAATAACCTAGTTTATTTTACCCAATAACATATTTTCAAGGAGGTATTTCAAAATGTGTTTATGAAGGTACATTCTGTGACATACTAAGCTCTGAACTGGACTTCCAAAATTCACATCAAGAGAATTATTAAACTTCATATAGCCTTTGGTTCTGTTGTATAAATATGAAGTCTTTCTTCCTTGTACGAGGCTTAGATGGTTTTCTGCTGCTTTTATGTTTCTGTTTTCAAAATTGTTAAATGGATGCCAAAAATAATAATTTGTGTGTCTGGTACACATTGATATTTTTTGGTACATTTTCTCTAAAGATAAGCAGATGGGGGGTTATTAAATTCTATAAAACTATATGTTTTAAGGAAATAGAATATGAAGGCAACTTGAAAAGTCATGCTGAGCTGGTCTCCTTTTTAACTGGTTCAGAACCATGACACATGGATCGTTGGTAACATATTTTAAGTTTTCAATTGGTTAAAGTTTCTATTGGTCGTAATCAATAAATTAATTAAGCTGCGCCAGATGCTTTTCCTCATTTTCATTTACTTCAGAAACAAATAACTGCCAAGCTATCTACCTTCAATTGAAGTCAAACAGTTAAATAATAAAAAAAATCTGTTAAAAATTCCTTCTTACACAAATGATAGCTGAGAAAGTTCACCCTCGATTGTCACTCATCTTTAATTTCACATATCAAGTCCATAACATGGCAGTCAAATTTGGTCTGTCTCTGTCTGCCTGTCTGTGAATCTCTTTGTTCATGTTACTAGTGCAGCAGCTGAGAGAGAATCACAAGTCATATTCTTAGAAGGTGTTTCTGTTCTCTCACCCTGAGTACAACAGCACTTTTAAGGAAGAACTTCAAGGCTCCATGAGCTTTAGGAGGAGAAGGACTGAAGGGTGTGCTGGGCAAGCAGCGACAAAAACATGCCAAAACCCAGAAGAGCCCACTGTGGTGGCTCCTTGCTTTAACTCCTCTGAAAGCACGTTCAGGGTGTTTTATTTCACAGCCATCACTGAGGTTGTTGCAGGTGGTCTCAGCACACTGGTCATCCATTTTGTTGCTACCACTGCACAATATACTTCTAATGAGAAGGCAAAATGCATTGTCAAGTGAGATGGCAGGGAGAGAGCTAAATTATGTATCAGGTGTTGGACATGATTATTGTAGTCCTAAATGTGTACATAAATCCTTGACCTGGGACTCCCACTGAGAGGGGGTAGAGGAATGAAAAAGAGATAATCTACTGATTTTTCACACATATGTCATTGAGAAAGGTGAAAGTGACCCTTTTTGTAAAATTTTGGCTTAAAACATTGTAGTGGGTTTAGTGCTGGCCAAACGCCAATGCCCCCACTAGAATTATTTATTAATATCCTTCTGTGAGATCTAGATTAGGAGGAGGGCAAAACAGGCTCAAAACTTTAAAGAGTACTAAAAAAAAAAACTTTATTAACAGAACTAAAAGAAAAAATAATAAGAAAACAGAATAAATCTTCAGAACACTTGTCCTCCACCTAAACTCTCTTTTCTTTCACACTGACAATGTAAAGAGACCAAACCTGGGACTTCCAGTCATTTTACCACTTCTAGAATAGTCTTTCTTCAGTCCACTTAGGGAGAAGAGTCTCTCTTGCTTTGCCATGGAGACTTCTCCACAAGAAACAGTTCTCTCATGGCTTCAATGTCACAGTGAATCAGCTGCCAGGAAAGGAAAATCTGTTTGCAGTGTTAAAGTCCCTCCCAGGACTAGCAGCTTTCTCGAAGCTTTCATTTCTCAAAGCATGTTTTCATGGGCCGTGTCAACTTATGAGGTACTATTTTAAGGATTAACTGTTCTAGCATGAAAACAAAAGTTCTCATCTTTTATCTCTGGGAACAGAGGTTTTGCTTCTTCTATCTCTTTTTAATCTCTCATGTCTCTGTTCAAGCTTCTCATTGCATCACAGCTTTTTAGCATACACATGCTCCAGCAGGAGTGCCCTTTTTGCATGGGCTGCAGGTGAATGCTGCATCCCCCCATGCAGTTCATGAATTACAGGGAAAAATGGAAGTCTGATATATCAAAAATATATCAAAATTAGGGCTTCACCATAGTCTCACAAAAGAATTTCAGCCTAAGACTGAGGCATCTTCTCAATGACCTTCCATCTAGAATTTGACTCCTTCTTTACTGACCTCAGTGTCCTATGTTGTTTTCTCTACATGTCTTCACCTCTTCTTTTTTTCAGATTCAGGAGAGAATTGGTGTTCTCAAGGTTTGTTCTCAAGGTTTATCAATTGAAACAGTTTTTATAGACTTCCGCAGCACTGAAAAGTTGATCTCATCCAGACTCTGCATTGCAGAGATCACTCGCTGTGCCTCTCACTGCTGCTCACGTGGTCTCCGCTGACACCATGCGAGCTGGGCTGGCCGCGCCTCCACTCAGCGCTTCTCTTCATGCAGAACACCAAAAACAAGAAAAGGTTCTGCTGCTGTTTTTGTCCTTCTGTCCACAGCATGGCTCGCTAAAAACAGCTAAAAAAAGTTAATTGCGACCCATGCCGAGGCAGCCACAGCCACGCAGTCCTGGCCTTGTGGCCAGTCCTGGACAGGGCCATTGGCAGCCACTCCTTGTTCTGGCCGCTCCTGCCCTTGGGGATGTGCCCAGCACCAGCCACAGGACCAACCACAGCACTGGTCCCAGGGTAAAAGAAAGTTCATTTCTGAGCCATGCCGAGACAGTCACAGTCGCCCTGCGCTGCCCAGGCTGTGCCAATTCCAACCGTGCAGTCCCAGCTCTGTGGTTGCTTGTGGTGTTGGGATAGTCCTGGTGGCATGGCCCAGCAGCAGCAGAGATCTCAGCCAAACCACATGCTGACCGGGCCATGTGGGCTGCACAGGCCTGGCCCAGCTGGGCCCAGCCCGACTCAGCCGTGTGGGGCCAGGCTGCCCAGACACCTCTTCAAAAGCCCAAAGCCTTTTGAGAGCTTTCCCCACCTTTGTTCTCTTTCAAATGTGCTTTTCCACAGAGGTGTGTTCCACTCCTTTAAGTGGTTTAACTGGGTGTCAATCTCCCAGCCTAGACAGCTCATTGGCTCTTCAAAACCAGGCAGCTGCTATGTCCGCCCCAAGGAACCACCCCCTCCAACTGAAAACCAGACTTTGTTAAACGATGACAGACATCTCTATCATCTTGAAAAGTATATCTAGACTCCTAAAACTCAAACTGGACATGGCATTGATTTCAGAATTGTGGTTTAATAGAAATATGGACGAAATTTCCAATGTTTTATAAGAAATATAATTATAATATAATATATATTATAATATAATATATTCAGGTAGTCCTATTTAAAAGTTGTTTTAAGTATTCTTTAAGTCACATTTAAGATTTCTAATTATAGAAATAGAGAGACTCTTGTAAAGAAGAAGCTTTAGCATCTTGAATATATGTGGCTTGTCCAATAATTAAAGGAAAGGTCCTGGAAAATCTGCTTGTGTTACAGTACTTCAGTACTTGGACCACCAATGAGTCACAGCACAGAAGGGAGTTTGTTTGATTTTTTTTTTTTTTCCCCCCATGGCAAGAACATATTAGTATAAGCACATTGATTGGTAATGACCAGAAAATAATCTAGCAAAAATGAAAAGGTAACCAAGAATACACTTTATACTTCCAAGACTCTGTTTTACACAAAGCCTGTCATCTGAATCCTAATCATTAACCTACTACACTCTGTCTTGAACTGACACCTCAGTCTCTGCAGTTTATCCATAAGAACTTAAATAGAGTATAATTTTTATAGAGTATCTGTTTCTAAAAGAAACTCATTCTGGCTTGAAGGACCTACACTTAGAATCTTAAGTACTGGGGGTAAAGAACTGAACAGCAGTATGCTCTGAGTTATATGCCAGTAAAAGACTAAAATATGTTGTGAGGACCTTAATGTAGTGTTGAAATCCAACCCTCCCTCTCCACTTCTGCTTCCTCATGGAAATCCCAAGAAATTCTTACTCGTTTACCAGGTTGGACAATGAGATGCTGGGAGAGTTTTAACAGTCAAAGGGATGCTAGAATACAAGCCAAACACAGAAAACAAGCAGTACTGTGCTTGGAGGGGAATATCAGCAAGCAGCTAAGGAATTCTTAAAATAAAAGATGTAGGGATATATTTAATTAATTTAGGAAAAAGCGTACTCGTGTTACACGAGTCTACCTTTTTCTTGATGGTAATCTTGTTTCATCCAGACCAAACTCTCATTCTTAAAATATGGATATATAGATGAAATTTTTTCAGTGCAAGACAACAGATAAGATAAAATTATTATTTTTAAAAAAATATATAGTATTGTGTATAATACCTATAATGTTTATGTAATTATTAAAATATTATGAAACTGTTATCTTAGATATAATATCAATGAAAATATTGTCCAACATGCCAGAAAAGCTCCGGCTTTTATCAATTAACTTAAACAAATTGCCATATTTGTTATTAGGATTTTCTAATTCACCTTATTGCATAAAGTACATTATCAAATGGCACATCACTGAATAACATGGGAATAATATTCTAGAAACTTTAAAAAAAAAATGTTCTTTTGAATTAAAGTCCCTAGACAATTTCTAATGCCTATCTATAATTATACTCTGTTATAGTTGTGGCCACTATGTGTTAAGAGCACTGCATGGTTAGATATCTCTAGTTTTGGCCAGTGTTTTCCCAGAAATATAGCTGAAAATTTAAACTTCTTTGATATTTTTGGAAAATACTTTCTGCCTCAGTTTCTGATTTGCTAAAGGAGTGTCATAGCCTTTTTTATGTGACAAAAGAAAATAATAATGTTTTTTATTAATGCTTCTAAGATCTATGGAGAAAAAGTTTGCATATATATAATCATTTTATAATTGTTGAAATTCTAATAGTATTAAGAGATAAATTTTCTGTGTAGTGAAGGGATGAGAGGACACAGATAATGATTTGCCAATCTAGACAGAAACAGAGCAAAATAGCCCATTATCTGCATTTTCATTTGATAATAGTATGTCCAGAGAGAGCAAAGAAAATTTAATCAAGTAGGGACCATGGCCTTTTATTTTCATGAACTTTTTGCTTTGAAACAAAATGGAAGCATTCATCTTATTTTGTTGGTATCAGCCCTTTCCAATGCTGCTAAGAATAGTTGAATATTGCAACTTAACAGAATAATGTCAATATCACAAGATAAATGTTTCCTTTTTCATAATGTAAACCAACACCACAGGTCCTCCAGTATCCAGAGAAGGTAGGTACAAGCTGAATTAACCTACATTAAGCCAACTCAATAAATCAAACATTTAAAGCTCCCTGAAACTTTTCAAATTAGCAGTGCTTGCAAAAATCACATTTAAAACATGTGCCACTGAGTCAGAGTCAAGAAAGATATCCTGAGATGTAAGGGGAGTCGTCTGAGCTTGTATTTATAATTGTTTTAATTGTGAAAGAAACAATTCTGGTTATCTTTTTATAAATAAATTTTTCATACTGGCCTATTTCAAGTGAAAAGCAGGGGAAAAAATTCCATCCACCCACATCTGCTGTTTCCTGGATACAAGCCAGTCTTTCAGACTAACACTAACTCACAAAGCAACAGAGAAAGGACAAACATGCCCCCTCTCTTTGCTGATTAGAGGATGCCTCATAAATGCATTCCCTGGACAAGGTTTATAATAGACTCATCCACTTTGTGTTCAATTGTAAATTCAATACCTAGTACTATTAGCTGTTCTATCTGTTGAACTTCATTGTGTTAAACATTTGGCAATAAACAGACTGGACACAAACAATAAAAATAATTGTACATATTTCTCTAAAGTATACATTGCAACTTGGGATTTTAGGCTCAGAGGTTGTTTTCTTTTATATTTTCTTTTACAGTAACTTCTTGGTAGCAGCAGTGGATGAGCAAATACATTGTGTGCGAAGGCTGAGTCAATTAGAAATAGCTGCCATGTGTATTGAAGTGCATTTTTTTAAAGTGAGAATATTCTAAATGCAGAGCGCTGTTACAGTTGGGGAGAATTTCTGAACTGTCATTTCAGCTCTTTTGCTCAGTTCTGACTTCAAGCATGGACCTTGTCAAAGCAGCAGAATGACAACTTAGTAGGAGTTCTGTGCCTTAGGTCTTAATCCTGATGAGCCAAACCTACATTGAGCACCCATTGCTCAGAGAGAGCCAGACAGTCATGGGGTCACACCAAGCCGAATTGTACAGATCAATTCTGCAGAGTTTTCTAAAACCATAACCTTAAATCCTGCAAAAATCAGTTCCCCATGATTCAGTCTCCTGAGAAGGCAGCTCCCACTGCCTCCTGCAGCCCCACTCATGGTTGAAGCTAAGCCATATGCATAGCACTTCAGAACCAGGGAACTTGTGTATAAGCAATAGAGATGCTTTATGTTCAAATAGACCTTGCTTAAACTTTTTACTTCAGTAAAGCACCCATATAAACTTAAAGCAAGATTTACCCCATTTCTGTTTTATATTTCAGATCCATGGCTCCAAACTCCCTGTGTGCCTTGCACCAGCTGCACCAGGATGCCTTTGCAAGTGCCTGTTAAATGCCTGATGATGCACACAGAACTTCCCATTCACTTATCAGTGGTCCTGATAATGGGGATGAAGCAGGCAAATTAGGGCTGTCACCACACGTTTGTGTTTTTCAGCATCTGTCATTGAAGTTTTCAGTGTGACAACCTTTTGTCTGCCCAGAAAAGCTTGCCCAGGCATCCTCTGGTGGGTAAATGTGTTTATCACAGATCTTTTAAGCTGGCTGATGATGCTGTTCCAGACTGAGAAGCATAATTTTTTTTTGCGACTCTAGAAGCTTCTTATACCCACATGCATATGGATATGCACAAATAAAGTTCATTCAGTGCACCCTTTAAGGAGAAAAATTAATTAAGATATCTTTTTTCAAGAGGGAATTATGGTGATAAGGACACCAAAAGTTCAGATCTTATCTGCTCCTCTGTAGAGGTCTTGAAAAGTGACTTTTGGCCTCAGTTTCTTCTTCTATAAAAGGACTGTTAATTGTAATGGCAGTCAGAAGGGATTGATTTACTGATATTTACAGTGCTCAGCATATGTAAGCCATAAAATTAATGGCATCCTTTTGTCATTATCCGTTATTCATTCTATTCCTCAGATATGAAATAAATTCTGAACTAATGAAACAAATATTTCTGATGAAAATCTAGAACTGGCATCACTTTTCACCAGTGATTCACACCAGTGTGAATCTTATTTAAAATTTGAAAGGGAGAAAAAAAAAATTGCTTTAATACAAATGGGTTGCAGCCCTTTTTACTTCCTTATGTACTAAGAGAAATAGGGGCCTTGATATATATTCCCAAACCAGGTGATGCTAGGAACCCAGAGAGATGAATCAATCATCTGTGATTTCCAGTCCTGTTCCCTGGCTGAAGCACACTGTGTTTGAGCAGCCAAATTTTGCTGAAATTCACCCATTGCTGAGACTCAGGGCAGCCTGTGGGAGTCAGGAAGCAGAGTGGATGGCCAGCAGCCCTTTAAGGAGACAGCAGGCCATGTGTCAGTTGTCAGGAAAACATATTCCTCTATTTTCCTACCCCTTGAGTCAGCTATATTTCACAGCTCTGGTGTCAACGGAAAAGCTTAATATCAACTGTATTGGAAATACGGCTTTCCAATTAATTCATGTCCCTGAAATATAACTTTTTTTTTTTCCCCTTTTTCTTTTTTCACTCACTAGGAGTGGGAATTTGACCACAGGTATGACAGTGCTGCTAACACTGTGTTTATTATTAGGAACATTAATCTGAACCATTGCTTTAGGACCTATCTGTTGCATGCAAACAATAACCAACATGATGTCATCTACATCTCACATGGATGTGCTTTTCTACAGTTCATCAATAGAGGAAGACATTGTCTTATTAATTTGCCTAAATGTTAGGTTTTGGCTGTTTTTTCCCAATATTGCTAGCACCAGTAGCACAGGTGCTATGAGAACATATTAATATATTTCTTTATATGTAGAGGGATAGGGGATCTTAGCAGAGATGTTTGGAGTGTGTTTTCAGGGGAAAGAAGGAATTTGAAGACTCCGAAGCTTGTTCTGAGTTATTTCTCAATTTATATGTGAGGCTCTTTCCCAATAAAGTCAATATTTCAAGTAAGGGAGCTAAAATAATTTAATTTTCTTCTAGATTAATTTCTTTCTTGTGTACCATTGTTAATAGAAACTGTATTTAAACCCATTTTAATGGGACATATGGGTCCAAACAAATCTGTGGCTTATGTCAATCCTTCATAAGATGCATCTATTTAATGCAGATAGCTCTTTTTGTGCTAAGCATCTTGGGTGCATTTTGCTGCCAAAAGGAATAAATAAAATTATTTCAGACGCTATTTACCTAATTCTAACACAGTCAGTGAAATTACATCATGTGATAATTTCCCTAGACCTTCCTATTTCTCTTTACTTTCAATAAGGGAAACCTATATACAATAGTTTATGTCCTGAGCCCATCTGCTACCTTGATGGAGCCTGAGAAAATTTAATGTCAAGAGTGTTTCTGTGAACTGCAGTTTAGCCAATGTCTACCCCGGTAGTTTGTCTCTTCTCTCTTCTAAAGGAAAGGATTTTGGCAAGAGATTTTCTCATTCCAAATTCTAGATATAAAAACACTGTAAGAAAAATTTAGGATTATCAGCAAAATGGACATAATTTGAAGCCCAACAACAAAACCTTCAGCATTTTTACATGTTTTTCTCTATATCTGGAGTGAAATGGGAAGGAAAGGATGACTGTTTCAGTTGGAAGGAACCTACAATGATGTCTGTCAAATTCAGGCCTGACCAAGTAAAAGTGTATTGCTAGGGGTGTTGTGCAATCTGCTCTCAAACACCTGGCAAGCTTGGGAATTGCCTGCCTCTTTAAGAAGCCTGTCCTGGTGTTTTGACCACCTCCTTGGCAAGGAAATGCCTTCTTATATCCAGTCTGAACCCTCTCTGGTGCAGCTTTGTACCATTCCCATGTGTCCTGTCTCTGGATACCATGGAGATGAGATCATCTTGCTCATACTGTGTTTTAAAACACAATTATAGCTGTGCATACAACCAGTTCCTCAGCAGAAATAAGAATTAAACCAGCAGATGCTTTGGACCATGAGGAAGATATTAAGCTTCTGTTTCTCATCTTTGCAAGACCAATATTTTCCTAAGTGTGATGGAACATTTTGCCTTGGAAATGTTTATTTCTTCAGTGGTGTGTGTGTATGCATGTGTGCATATGTGTGTGTGTGTGTCTAAGGGTGTATGTCCTTGAATATCTTTTTTACATTGCACTTCAAGATTTGATGACTCCAAGTGATCCTGCTATTGATTCAATATTAGGGAAACAAAGACTTATTAAGTGATAACCTGTTGGTGTATATTTTTTGCTCTGTTCATATAAACCAGTGGAGCAAGATCAATTTACACTCCAGTTGAATTGCTTTTCTTGTGGGCACCTAAAGCATACGTTAGAGATCAGCTTCCAAGAAACAAATTTATTTTCCTGAAATGATGGTCTTTATTGGCAACATCTAGTTCTTTTAATTTTACAGTTGGTTTACCAGTTATTATCTCTGTTTTCATGAAGCATGAGAAAAATGCTAGAACAGTTAAATGTGCTTACCATATAGTTTGTGAATTAGTGACTCCTTAAAATTGGCAGCAGATGTGGAGTGAAACTGCACTGTCAGTTCTCCTTTCTCTCCCCCCTCCTTTCCTCCCTGCAAACCCTGGGAAATCATTTGCCTGGCAAAGATTACCAAGGTGCCATCAGCATGTCACACTCAGCTCACACTGCAGTATCAAATATTCGTTCTTATTCCTGACCCCCTCGTTTGGCTGTGACAAATCTGAGAAATCTGAAAGTTGTGGAGGCTAGGGAGGGGGAAGGAAGCAAAAACTCCTCTGATGCTTTTCTTGCCTATTATGCATTTGACGGAATGTGCCTTTTAAATGACTTGTACATCTCTTCTCAGGTGTGCTATGGGCAGAGTGGCAGCAATTGCCAGCGGTGACTAAGTGAGAAGTGACACTCTCTGTCTCTCTGAGGGTTTCTTCAAGTCCAGTTTGGAGCCTTTCATTACATTGCAAGAATCCATTAAGACAGAAACAAGGTTATTCCATGAAATGTTTTTGTGACTAAAGAGGACATCCTGCTCTTTAATCAGTGACAGAACATCTACTCTGACAAGACTGAGTGATACAATGCGCTTGGCTAGCACCTTTGCAACTGAAGGGGAATATAACTTACAAGGACAGACAGTATTCTCATTAAATTGCCATTGGTTGATTCATCAATGCTCCAGTGGAAATAATTATTCTGTATATGTTTGATGTAAATGTCTATGTCAAATGAAACCTCATTTTGTATTTTGCGGATGTCTGATCCATGATAATTTGGCTAATGCCTTCAGGTCATGAGATAACTGTCTTCTCCCTTCAGTTATGACAGGGGCTGCAGTGAGAGTCTAAGAGTGATTTGGAGGAGATAAATACACACACAGACACACACATATCTATGTATAAATAAACAAACAAACAAACAAAATCACCACTGCAATGTCAGTGTAACCCATGTGGATTTTATTTGCCCCCATGTGGGTGTGCCAGTTTTTGACTAGAACAAACTGAGTAATTTCTTTGACCTTTGCAAAGTCACCCTAGAATAACTGGCAGGCAAAATCTCATCCCAAAAACGTATTTTGCAGCAAGATGCTGGAAGTCACCATGGGGGGAAAGAGGTGCTGTTGTATACTTAGATGTGCCAATATAGTGCTATATAAACACTTAAAAGACTACAGATTGATTTTGGAATGAGCCATAAGCAAAGTGAAAGAGTGAAGTACTGCAGAATTATCCCAGAAATGTTGAAGCCTCTCTGAATAGGTGTGATTTAATTTCTTTCTGTCTTTTCCAGGGAGAAAGGAGCTATGCTTCATATATATTACTACAAAATTACTACCCATATAATATTGTCTAATGAAAAATGGGGAAATAGCCAAATAATGTTCACTTATTCTCACTAAGAAGGTAAAAAGACACTGATTAGTCCACTTCAATACTACGGAAAGATTTAAAAGATTAGATTTGGGAGTTCTTACAATGTTGTTGGCATCTTCATAAGCATATAATCTTAAAACAATCTAATCTTTTTTTATGTAAAATCAAGATCCTTAGTCATTTAGATAATTGTTAGTGATTAATATATCCTTGATAATACCTAGTTGTATCTTATTTTATGAACAAGACTATTGAAATAAAAAGGGCCAATTACTAGATAAGGAAAAACCAACTGTTCCTTAAAATCTTAGTAGTTTAGCCTTTTTTTGTGTGTGTATGTGTGTCAGAAAGTCATTAGAAGAGGGTGAGAAGAGAAGGATAAAGACAATGAGGAATATCAAATGAGATTATTTTTTTCAGTATTTTTTACTTTTGAATTCTTTGAAATAACAAAAACAACTGGTATTTTTAAAATAATCATAGTAAGGAAATTGAGAGAAAATAAAGAAGACATAGAAATCAGTAATTACCAAGAAGTTTGGGGTTTTTTCTTTCTGAGATAAATAAGACAAATAAATGTTTTTCAAAGGAGAGAATCATGACTGTTCTGGTTTCTCAGAAGATAATGTTACAGTTTTATAAATTAACCTGTAATTAATAAGTAGGAAAATAAAATAAATTAAAAAGTAAGATAAATATCAAGACCAGAGGTTTGTATTAAATTTTTAGCATCTCTTATGTGGGAGAAGAGGAAAAAAATAGGCCAAGCTTCTCTAAGACAGTTCTGAGACAGTTTACTACTTGTAGTGGGAATTGGGAGTTCATAAACAGTTGGCTTAGAAGAAAGGCAGCAAATATTGTCTTTAAATCAGAGTTCAGATTGTAATTTTACTCCAGATTTAAATTTACCAACCTTCTTCTAAAGATGTTTGATAGGGAAAAAACCTCAAATCTCACTTTCCCTAGGCATGGGAACTAGATGGTGCCAAGCCAAATTCCAGTAGCCCACTTGCATTGTTAGTCCTGGAAGTTAAAGTACACTAATTTGGGAAGACCTCTGTGCTAATTACTAATTCTCTCAGCGGCAGTTTTGAAGCTCTATAATGTGCTGGATGCATCCCCTTTGTGGCATGGTGCCCAGCTGCCTTCTCTTCCCCATGAGTTATCTGCTGTGAGGCAACCAGCAAGGTTGTAGCCCATTTCTTGTCAGCAGAGATGGGTCTTGGCTCTGAGGAAAAAACAGAGACACAGAGTTTAGGGCTTGGTCTTCCTAGGGGCATCTACAGCAGCAGACTACAAAATCTGAGGATTTTTTCTTTGTGATATCTCAAGAAAGGTAATTTCCATGAATGAGAGGCATAAAAATTGAAATACTTAAACTTTGCCTTGACAAAGACATGGGAAAGGAAAACAGCCCAAGTCAAAAATCTGTCGTAAAGCTGCTTCCTTCTTTATGCTTCCATAATCAATAGAGGAATCTACAATTCAACCCTTTCTAAATAAAATGCATATTAACCAGGAAAAACATAAGGATGGATCTTTGGGATAGCTTTTCTTTCTTCATTGTAAGAGTGAAAGTGTATTGTATAGCATAAATAGCAGTATTGCATCCTTCATTTAAAGAAGATCATGCTGAAAAAAAATATTTAGTTTATCAGCTAGAAAACTATATCTAGACACATAGAGACAATGAATACACATTCCATTGAAATTCCAGTAAATTTTAAAATACTTTTAATGTGATCCACTATTTTTTTCTGTATAAATCGTGCGGCACAAAATGAGCAAAAGTGGTGTATCAGAGAGTGAAGAGCTGGCATTTATTGAACAACTCTGGTAATGTCAGTAAAAAAATAAAGTAGCAAGGAAGCACAACAATTTTATCATTATGGAACCAATTATCTCTCTATGCTATATATGTACAAAATATAAAAATGAGGAAAAACCTTGCCTCAAAGAATTTATTGCCAAATAAAGTATTGATACAGCTAATTGGTAAGTCTTTGTGTATTAATGAATAAAATAAACATTAATGTTTATGAATGTGCATGCATTGCTGATGGATAGATTGTTAGTGGGATAGATAAGTGGCAGTATTTGTACACACGTACACACCAACACACATATTATATTAGACTGTGGCTTATATCTTTTTCTCAACTCCTAATATCATCTCTGTGCACGAGACAGGGATCTTTGTCAGAGATTTATTCTGCAAATTAAATGAGCTATAGCCTCTTCCCTTATTTTAATGTACACTTTATTCTCAGAGCCATTGCTATTTAAATTTGTTCCTTAACACATGCGGTTCACTTTATTTTACTTTTACTGTGTCTGGACTATTCAAAACTGACACATATAAAAAATAGTGCAGTTTCCCTGAAATAGCAGTGCCTTTGTATGTGTGAAGCTATAAATAAACACTGGCAGTTAAACTTCCGTGCTTTTAAACTTTAGCCTCTTTATCTCTGTCACTGTTAGAAGCCCCTATCTGGTCTGCCTTCCTTTTTTGCTTATGACAAAATGCTTATGCAGCAGTAATCAGTCTTGGAGGCCTACCCTCCTTTCCATTTCTTTCTTTCTCTTTTAATTTCTGAGTTGCAGCCGCTAGTTTCATTGGCGTCTACTGCAGCTTGGCCAACAAATCAAAGTAGTAAATGTTCCTTCCAGAGCCAGCCTCTCCTTTCACCAAGCCCTCTGTGGTTATCAGTCACAGCTGATTAGTGAATACACTGGCTTGTTCCCCTCGTTTTCCATTTGCTACAGCCAAACCATGGTTAAAACCAGGTCACATCCTGTCCTTCAGATGTGTCAACCACTCAGCTTGGTGTCATCTGCAAACTTGATGAGGGTGCACTCCATCCCACTGTCACTGATGAAGACATTAAAAAATATTGGTGCCAATAATGGACCCCAGAGGGACACCACTGTCACTGATCTCCTTCTGGTTGTTGAGCTGCTGACCACTACCCTCTGGAATCCACTGTCCAACCAGTCCCTAATCCACTGAACAGTCCACCCATCAAAATCCCTCTCTTTCTAATTTAGCGAGAAGGATTTTGGTGGGGACCATGTCAAAGGCCTTACAAAAGTCCAAATAGATGACATTCTTAGCTCTTCTGTCTTCTACTGATATAGTCACTGCATCACAGAAGCCACTTGGTTGGTCAGGCAGGACTTGGCCTTGGTAAAGCCATTCTGGTTGTCTCAAGTCACCTCCCTGTTCTGCATGTGCCATAGTTCAGCTTCCAGGAGGACCTGTTCCATGATCATACCAGGCACAAAGGTGAGAATGATGGGCTGGTAGTGCCCAGGCTCCTCCTCTCTATCCTTTTTTAATATGGGTACACAGTGTTTCCTTTTTTCCAGTCATCTGGGACTTGGTTTAACTGTCACGATGTTCAGGCATCACGTGCAGTTAGCTTGGCAACTGCAAATTATCTTGGCAAATGAGAAAAATCCCTCAGGATTCTGGGATGCATCTCATTGTATCTCATTAACTTATGTACATTCAGGCTTCTCAGGTGGTCACGGACATGATCTTCACTTACAGTGGGAGGGACTTTGCTCCTCCAGTACCTCTTTTGTGGTTCATCCACTTAAGAGGTGTGAGAAGGAGACTGTTACTGAAGATTAAAACAAAACTGCTGAGTACCACAGCTTTCTTCTCACACATTTTACCAGTTTGTAAGACTTGCTCATCAGGGAGGGTGCTCTTTCTTTGACTTTCTTTTTCTGGCTGATGTACCCGTAGAACCACTTCTTACTAGTATTTCCCTTCTTGAAAAAGCTCCAGATGAACTTTGACCTTCCTGACCCCATCCTTATGCAGCTGGCAGCATCCTTATTCTCTTTCCAGGATACCTGTCCCTGCTTCCATGACCTGTGCATTTCCTTCTTGCCCTTTAGGTTAAGGAGGTGTTGACTCATTCATGTTTTTCTCTTGCCTGCCTTTCCTGATTTCTTACACCTGTGGCACAAGACCTCTTGCATTTTAGGGAAAGATTAGCCAGCTCTCTTCTGGTTACTAAAAATGACTTTTGGAAGTCACTTTCTGGACAATGTCATGTAACAAATTGGCCCATTGTCCCATTTCTGGATGTGATAAACAGTGGGTGCTCAAGGAAAATGTATACCAAGCAGGAAAATTTTTGCTTTTTAATGTCTTTTCATGTGTGTTTAGCAGCAGAGACTTCCTGAGCTAACAGTAGTATGTGGAGTGTAGAAGTAAGTCTTATTTAGAACACTGCCCATTAAATCAGTCAAACTTTTGAAACCTTCTGAAAATACTGTTGATGTTTGCACGTATGAACACCTTCAAAATTTAGAAAACTATGTGTAAATTCAAGGTCCTAAGTCAAGTTCTAGAACTCTGGTGTCACTGGATTTACATCCTGCTTGTTGCACTCAATTCAATTGCTTCAGATTTAATTGACTGAAATTACTTTTCTTCAAATTCTTCTGAAGTTTGCTGCAGCTCATATTCAATTAAAGTTCCTCCTACTACCATTCCCCTGTGTACCAGCTTTATAGACATATCTGTCAATATAAAACATTGCAGGGGAACATCTTTTTTACATGTATGCAAAATACTTTCAGCTTTGACTTTCAACTTTCTGTTTAATAATATTAATAATAACAGTAATAGGAATTTCTACTTAGGTTTTCAAATTGACCCTGGTGGGTTTTTCAACTCAAATGTTATTAGCAACCCAAACAAGTTGAGTCATGACTGAATTTTCTCATACATAAGTAATAACTTACCAGTTGCCATTGCAAACACACTGCTTTTCAAATAATTAAAACACTTTTCAGACAATTCAAGATTACATATGAGGAGAGATTGTAGACTAAGCATATGGCTTCAATTTCAAGGAAATATTTCTGTATGTACATGAAACATTGTTAATGTATCATATTTTTCAATATGATAGACCTGCCAGCCCTTTTTGGTTTTCTTTGGAGAAACATATTTTTTAACTCAGTTGCCTTTTTTCTTAATAAATCAATCCTCAAACTCACACCTTTTTTTACTATATAATGTTAGATATAATATATTACCGCATACCAGAGTGGCCTTATACACACACACATATATATATATATGTGTATATATACACAGAAAGAGAGCTATACCCATAATGAAAAATATAAAACTTAAATTTACTTCCTGGATTTGGCTTTATAGTATCTAAAGGAACAATACTATAATATAAACATCAAGTTATAGTTGATTCACTCTTTCTAGGGTTTCCGTTAAAGAGATTCTTAATTTCCCCAACAGTTTTTTGCACTTCCTTTTCCATATAAGATATAAAAATGAGTTCTGATGCCCACATGAAAAATAAATAATTATTTAATTATTATAATCTACATTTTGAGCAAGTAATTAGCACCTAAGCAGAGACTGAGTCAAAGGATGTGTCTCATCTGGTTATATCATAATACTAGGATGCCATCCTCCAACTATTTGACCTGAGTTTGGTGGGACTTAGTTTTCCACAGCTGAGGTCCTGAGGAGCCAACAGGGACCCCTGAGCTCACTGATGGAGGTGATGGAGAGGCCAAGGGCAGAAGAGATGAGATCAGATGAGGTAGGACAGGGTAAAGCCAGGGAGGAAAAACATAGACATGAGAAAAAAACTGCTGGGGAGAAAAAGCAAAATGTGTTTTTCTAAAATACTTTGGAAGAAGAGTCAGAAAGGACAAGCTATCAGGTTTTAGAAGTATTTTGTTTGGATTAATGGAGGCAAAGATAATAGGATAATGCTGAGTGGGAGGGAATGACAAATAAGTATTGCATGAAATAAGAAAAATACAGAAAAATGTAGACAAGTATAAATTAAAATATAATTTATAAATTTATTTATCTGTGTTTCCATTAAGAACAGAATAAATGTACTACTAATGCCTCTGATAAAAGACAGTTCAACCTAAATGAACATTTTCTATTTTCCACTCCCAAAAAGTTATTGAGTGATTTCATAAAATATGCTTAAGTGATTTTCGTAAGCAAATCAAAAATGTGTATTTATGTTTCTATTTCTGTGAAACTTTTTGTTCCAAGAAAAAAGGTTATTTTTGTCTTTTAATGAAAATATTTAGTAGAATTAATTTTATCCTTATGTTTCTTGCCATTGTGTCAGAACTATAAAAAACAATACTATTGGCAACAGCAAAATTTCCTCCTCTCCAGAGCACCACCAGCTATTGCAATTATTTCACAACCACTGCAGTTCCCCTGCCGTGTGTCATTCTTGACTTAAAGTTGTTCAGAAAAGCTATTAAGCACTACATAATTGTGAGCAAATTGATGGTAATAAAGACAAGAACAACCAACATGACTGAGAGGCTGGAGGGACTGATTTATGAGGAAAGATGAAAAGAGAGACAGCAAATATGTATGGCTTGGCCAAATGATTGCTGGGGGTGGAGAACAGGATAAACATCTACAAGGACTCTATTTGAAGAATGTTGTCATCAGCAGGGGCCAAAAGCATCCCTGGTGTAACTTGACTCAAGTCAACTTCAGTGGGGTTCCCTTGGGGATGGATTGGGCCATGAGTGAGTGAAAGTGAATGAGGAGCTGTTAAGGTAAGTCTGAGGCAGTATAACTGAAAGACATGAAACGATTTAGAGCAAAAAGAAAAGGTATATTTTCAGGAAAATCTTACCAGTGAGATCTAGAAGACTAATTAATTAGTTAACAAATGAAGAGCACTTTGAAGATGAAAAACGCTGTTCAGCTTCAGCTAAGCATCATTATTAAGAGTAAATAATTTGTACTGAGTTATGCATTCAACTAGTTAAAAGTTTGATTTTTAAAGGCATCTGTGGGAATTAGATGCTCAATAGATGGGTGAGTCACATAAGTTTAGAGGCCACATTTCACTAGAATCCCTTGCAGCTCCCATCAGAAATATTTCATTAGATAAAAACCTCACACAATGTGTGTGTGTTCAGGTACTCATGAACAAGCACACAATGAGAAAGAAGACTGAGAACTTCTAGCAACACTGTGCAGGTTTTGTTGACGTGGAAGCTGGCATAAAAAATTCACAGGATGCCCAGTTCTGCCACTTCCCTTCATGGCCTGCCTTACTTTCTTCTACTGACTCAGAGTTTTACAAGGGTTCATGTTACCCAGCAGAACTAACGATTACAAAAATCTATCCTTTGGTAATTTTTATTTTAAACATGTAAATTCATAGGTGGGCTCTGCTGCTGTAAATACATTCCTTTGCTAGAATCGAGTTGTGTCAATTTTAAGTATGATCTTAATCATAGACATCAGAGCCAGAACAGAAGACTAAGAGTAACCATTACACTTATTTGCCTCTTCAGAGCTCTCCCCAGCTCGACTCTAATGCTTTTGGAATGGTCCATCTTGGACAGATCTAAGTCTTCACCCTTGGAGAGTAAAGCACAATTTTTCCAAAACTAAAGAGAAATCTTACCTCCTTTCTGACCTACTGGTATAGGAACAAAAAAAAAAAAACAAAAAAAAACCAAAACTGATCATTTGGTCAATCTCTTAGTGTTACATGTTATGGACAATAGCTGTCATCTCATTTGCAATGTTGCAGATTTGCAATGTTATTAGGCCATCATAATTTGAGTAAAAACAGTAATATGTGTGTGGTATCTACAATAAAAACATAAGGTCAAAGCCATGACATTAATTTATCACTAAACAATCTATCTAATGCTGAGCAAACGCAAAAAAAAAAAAAAAAAAAATTAGTATATATATTACTAAACAAGTATTGCTATCAGATGTCACTTCAGACACAGAAACAGGTGAAGAAGACAGGCAAAGTGTTTTTTAGCAGTAAAGCAGACAAACACTTCAGATCAAGTATTATTGAGAGGAAAGGTTCAATGGTAATATGTGTGTATGTACATATTTGCACATACATATTCGTGTGAGACAGAAAGAAAAAAAATAAAGAAGAAAAAAGATATATTTCTCAGGAATTGTGTGTTTTCTGTGGTTCTGTGACCTGATAGGGAAGTCTTACTAATTTAGCTATTTAGAAATACTATTTCTAACAAGGGATTTACTTAAAGATTGTGAAACTTTTTTTGTAATTGTATTCCTGACAAATGAAACAAACTGAAATACTGCAGCTAAACTAGTATAGGAGAAATAGAAAATAATCTAAAGATATATTAAGCATTTATTGCTTACAATCAGCATTACAACTGACATAAGCAAACAAAACATAAAGCCATAAATGACCTTATATTCAAATGTAAGTGTTTGCATGCTCTGGATATAGTAAAACTTACAACAAAGTAACCAAACTATCCCCTCAAAAAATTATTTTTGTACCCAGAACAAGCTAAGTTACTAAAAAAAAACTGTGTCCTTTAGGTTAAAATAGGGAGATATTTTGTAAAAAAAATTCTGAAAGAACTGGTACTGGTAGGAATGTACTAAAGAACATAATTTGCTAACCCCCAAAAATATCCAAACATTTTAAATGGTGTATAAATGCAGCTGACCCTTATTCCACAGTTCACTGTGGAAGTGACAGTCCATAGCTCAGAAGAAATGAATAGAAACCAATTTTTTCATTTGTTCAATGCTGTTCATTTTTTTCTTTAAACAGATGGAAAAATATAGCTGAACAAGCTTGTGTGCATGTATTAATAATATATTAATTCAAATATTATTATATTAATTATTACTAATAACAATGTATTATCAATGATGATTACTAAGTATTTAATACTACCTCTTTTTAATGTCCTGACTAGGCACTGTTTAGCTAAGCCATATTTTTATGTTACTGATCTAAGAGGGAAAATACATATCATGGGTAACATTAACTCAGAACAACTTTTCTCCCCCTTGAAGTGACCTTAATGCCACAAATGACAGAGAGTTTCCGAACTTCCCGTTCGCTCATGTCCTAGATTATAATTTCCCCTTCCTCCCAGACTAGGTAAATTACAGATAATTTTATTTTTTTGTTTGAATATAGCATCATCTTCAAACATTCTATCCATTTCTATTGATTGCACTGATCAGTTTTACAGCAGTGTCTGCACATTTATTAAGTACAAGTGTCATTAAGCACATTGGTACATATCATGCAGTGTAATTAAGATACCAAATTAGGCTAAACAGATGTCCTCTTCTGAGCCTGCTTTCCTCAATCTCTTTCAACACCAAGGCACAGATTCAGCTGCCCTGTACTGCACACCCTACCTGTGCTAGAGCTATTTCTGACGCCTCCTGCCTTTCTTCTCAGACTCCTATTCTAAGGAAGCCTCCAAACTGGCCACTTGTCAGAGTGATAGGAATGCATTTTGACATCAGCAGGCCACAGAGACTGGGGTCATTTCCCTTGGCTTTTCCAATTACACAGCTTGCTGCAAGGAGCTGAATCAACCATGAATGTCATTCTGCTCATACTGGCCGGGAGGGTGCTCTCTGTTCGGCCCTTGGCATTTAACCATGTTGAATTATGAATGTGCTACCAATATCACTGTTTGCCTTGCAGCTGGAAAGAATGAATCACAGGGAACTTTTTTGAATTAGATTTTAAAGTGGGCCCTGCAATTTGTATCCCCACCAATGCCTTTTCTTTTTTCCTCTTTTTCCTTTTTTTTTTATTTTTCTTCTTAACAAAGTTTATTCACGAAATCCAAGTAATCTAAAGATTGATTGGATAATAAGAAATAACATTTGTTCCCTGTAAAAACCTGACATTATATGCTGTGTCACTATCTGAACATGTCCTGGTTTTTATCTTATATTAGACAAAAGTTGGAAGAGAAGCCAGGGAAAGTTCTGTATAATCAAATGGCTGATATTTCACTATACCTATCTCTAAAAAGGGAACTGTAGCAAAACTTGTGTAATATCATTTTATAAGATAAGACACCTCAGACAATGATAGAGGGGATAAAGAAGATATTAAAACTGTCTGCATCCATATAAGGAGTTGAAATCTAAATTATTTTATTTTATTTTAGTTCTTTTGATTCTAGCAGAATAATTCGCTCTCAAAAAAACAAACAAACAAACAAAAAAAAACCAAAACAACCCCAAAAAAAAAAAAAAATAAAAAAATTAAACCCTCACAAACAAACAAACAAAACCCACAGTAATAAAAGAAAAAAAATTAAAAATCCTGTTGTCTTGTTATTTACCTGCAGACACGGCAAACTTCGTGAAATATCTTCCCAGCCAACACCTTCTTGGTAATAGGTAATGTCAATATGAAAAAGGGGTGAATTGCAGAAATGAAGCCAGATTCACTCCATCTAACATTAGGCATTTAACAGAAGTTCAAGTTAAGAGCATAATTTCTGTAGGTCTCCTTGGTGGTGAACACTGACAGCAAAACAATTTCAAGATGACATTTTAGCTGACAGGTAAAAGAAATCAATATTAAGACATCCCAATCTCTCTCCATTGACTATGCAGTGAGTCTAGGGAAAAAAATCCAAACCACTTATATATTTAATTTAGACAACTGAGTAGTGTGACTAAAAGTCATCTTTTAGAGGTGAGTCTAAATCTCTCTTTTCTTTTTTTCAATTTTCATCTTTTCAACTACCAAAAGACTTGTTATTGTCCCAAATTGTGATAATTTCCTCAACTGACTGAGATTCCTGTGAGTTAATGCTATAAGCACATGTAACAGAAATTGACAGGTTTTTTTCAATGAATAAAAAAAAACACTGAACATTTAAAACAATCTGGGGATTAGAGCACTTCAAAGATTGAAGGCATTTCTAATTTGTTACTAATATTAGACCAAAAGTTACCTATAATTTTTTTATCTATTCATCTCTAGTGTACCAGGGTCTTGTAAATCTTTTATTTTTAATTAAGAGATAAAATATACTTTCCTGTATAAAATAAAGTCACCTCAATGAGATGCTACTGCTCTTTTGAACTTCTGTTCCAACTTGCTTGTTCTATCTGCAAGATAGATTTTTTTTTTATTGTTTCCCCTCAGTGCCTCTGATGAATTTAATCCAGTAAAGACATAACTTCTGAAGGCTTTCTATCTTTTATTAGATTAAGATTAATTAAAATAAGGATTAAGATTAAGATTAATACCTACAAGAATCTCCCAGAGATTTGGAAAGTGGCTCTGTGACTCTGTGGAACAGCATCTTGGTGAAGGTCTGAAAAGAGTGAGGTGGAAGAAAAAAACAGAAAAGTGGAGGAAACTGTGACTTGACTTTTACAAGATGAAGTTCACTTGCTGCTTCTTCAAAAGACTGAATATTTTACTGAGTATAAATAAATGTTCTCATTATTTCCCACCCAATCTGTAACTCACACACATATTCTTTTCCTGTGATAAAACAGAAGGCTATAAAAATCTCTGCAGCTTAAATCCATAAATGACCACTGCTACACACATGCACACCACCTATTAGAACAGAATGGGGAATATGGGTGGGGAAATGTCACACATATATACACACATATATATATTTTTTTTTTCCCAGATTTTCAAATAAGAATCAAATCTATATCACATTTCAGGGTTTTTTTTTTAATTTTATTTATTTTTATTTTATTTTATTTATTTTATTTTATTTATTTTTATTTATTTTATTTTTTATATTATCAGCTTACTTAATCAGAGTTTGAAAATAATTAAATAAATAAGAAACATAAAAAGTCAACTTTGAAAATTGCCAAGCGGTTTCATGTGCAATAAACAAATACTTGTCATTAAATATTTTGCACAAGATGTCTCTGCTGTAGCATAGAGTAATTGTTCTTTACTTTGTAGAAACACATTTTGAAAAAAAAAAAAAACAAAACACCATGTTTAAATTAAGAAACACTCCAAATTAATGAAAGTCATGACTACAAACACTTTGAAAATGTACAAGAAATATATATTAAGAAATCTTAAAAGTGAATCACCAATATCTAGTAATTTTCTTTTGCTTTTCCCCAAGCAAAAGGAATATTTCTCAGATGTCATTTGACCCTCTACTGTCAGAAAACCGTGTCAAAACCTTCTGAAAATTGACAAGCTTTTTGGAAGAAATTATGTTAAATGTTCCTTCTGAACACAGGGTTATATTTTAAGCAGTACCTTATACACAACATATGGGAAGTGGAAAACACTTCTGATTTCTAACCGAGTTAGGAGTTAGGAGATTTTTTTTCCCACATAGGTGAGAGGTAAGGACCAGGACAGCATCCATGACTCCCACCTCACAGCAGTTAATCATTCCCACTGTGTCATTCCTGGTGTGGTCACTAAGTACAGCCTGACGTCCCCGTACTGGAAAAGCAGGACATGTTCCAGCTACTCTGGAAGATAGGAAGAGGGACACAGAATCCATTCATTTCCCTTGAGGACACAAATCAAATTTGCTTCTACTATGCCTCCCCAAAGCATGTTTTAGACAAAACATACCACGAAATATGAAATAAAACCTCTCGTCAGAGCTGATGAACATTTCTATGTAGAAGGTGGAAAAATGCCTTTAATGTAAAATGTGTCATGCACAGCACTGAAATGGGGTGAATTCTGAGTATTTGTATGGTAATCTCAAATATCTTCCATGATTTTAACATTCGCTACTGTTGTTGAATTTTAAGCTGAGCCCTAAAGATACAGCTTTGCTGTTTCGCTCATCTGGGCCATTGTATATATGACGTATTGTGAGGAATCACATCTAACACTGAGGCAATATTTCCAATATAAATGGTATCTGAGCCAAACTGTGAATTACTTATCTGTACTGAAAATCACTTACTCACAAAAGGATTTTTTCTGTTTCTGCCTAAGAAATTACTCTAAGTGTGATTAAGCATTTCAAAACCTAGTATTTAAGAACATAAATCTAGCCCCACTTGTGGATGTAGTTTTCTTTTTTTGTTGTTGGTTTGGTCTGGTTTCTCTAGTTTGATTTGTTTTTTTGTTTGTTTGGGTTTGTTTTTGTTTGTTTGTTTTTTCTTTTCTCTTTAATTTTTTAGTATGTCATTAACTGGATTGTGTTACTGTTAGTGGTCAGTGAGGGCAATTTCTTGTTAATGTGTTTCTGCTGGATACCCCTACTGTGAAAATAAGTTCCTCAAATTTTCCCATCAAAATAATGAAGCAGCAAAAACATTCTTACTTCTGCTTTGTGATATAAGACATATACTTTCTGAGACTATGCAGAAAAAAATTGACATTCCCACCCACTAAAACTTTGTTTAGAGCTTACTGAAATCTTTAAAGCTTTTGATTTACTTGGAGGACTTGAAAGAAAGAGTGAGGATACACAAATACCTTACATAAATTAAAAAAAAAAAAAAAAATAGAATAAAGAAATAAATAGAACTAGAAATACAAAATATTTTTGATTATAATTTCTGTTTATCTAACTGCAATACTGTGAAAAGGATGTGTTGCCATTTTACACTTGGTTTTAATTTAGTTATGTAACTGATGTTATCTTTAATTATCTCACTGTCACACCTTCAGTGGTAAGGATTACTGCTTAAATGTCAGTCTTTGTATCAACGTTCTTCAGTACTATTATTATTTGTGTTTCCTTTAAAATTCAAATTTTTTCATGGTTTCTTTGTTACTAATTCTAATTAATTATAATTTAAATTTCTTCAGGAAGATGATCTAAATTATAAAGACTTTGTAATTTTTATAGGTTTGACTGAAATTCATCCTCTGATTGCTTACGACTCTTAAGAGGTCATTCATATCTAATCATTTGAGCATAATATTCTCTCACATTAAATTAATCTGAACTTGTTTTAGAAATTCTGTAAATGAAAGCTTTGAATGAAGAACTAGGTCTGCTTACAGCCACAAATATGAATTACACAGTATGCCATATATTAAATAATATCTTGAAAAGGAAGCATTCAGCTTATTAAAAAACTCTGAAAATTCTAGAGGCTAGAGTAGATTTCAGTGACTATGTCACGCAAGTATTTCCAAAGTGATTTGAAATAATTTTAAGAAGTTATGTTGCACAAAAATATGCTTATGAAAAGGTAATTGCAAATACATTAATTCTTACAAACAATCCATAGAAGTATAAATGTCTTGCTGGATCAGATTGGTGTGATTTGTTCCCTCAACACTTGTTCTAGAATAGCGGTTCTGTTTGGATTGTGATGAAGACAGCAACTTCTCAGCTTCCTCTGTCTGTATCAGTTGGATCAGGAGCTCTCTCCTAGGAGTTGGAAACAAAGCATAGAGGGATTTCTTTCACAAAATGTGACGCAGCAATCAACAACCCCAGATCCACCACCTAGTCTGAGCCTCTCCATTACACCACTGACCTCTTTTCAGATGCTAATTGCGGCCACATCATTGTATCATAGAATGTGCTAAATTGAAAGAGACCCATCATGATCCTCAAAGTGCAACCCTGGCTCTGCAATCTCAGCCTCAATAATCCCACCTTGTACCTGAGGGCACTGCCCAAACATTCCTTGAACTCTGCCAGCCCTGGTGCTGTGACCACTTCCCTGGGTGGAACTGGAACTGCCCTGTTCCAGTGCCCAACCACCCTCTGGGTGAAGAACCTTTTCCTGATATCCAGGCTAAACCTCTCCTGACTCCACTCCAGGCCCTTGGCTCAGCTCCTATCACAGAGAAGAGATCAGTGCCTGCCCCTCTTCTCACAAGGAATTGTAGACTATGATGAGATCTCCTCTCAGACTCCACCAGGATGAAGAGACCAAGTGCCTTCAGCCCCTCCTCACACAGCTTCCCTTCCAGGCACTTCACCACTCTTGTTTCCCTTCTTTGGACACTCACTAAGAACTTCATACTCTTCTTATGTTGTGGCACCCAAAGCTGCCCCCAGCACTCGAGGTGACGCTGCCCCACAGCAGAGTAGAGCAGAGCAGGACAATCCTCTCCGTTTCCCAGCTGATGATGCCGGTCCTGATGTCCCCAGGACCGGGATGTCCCTCCTGGCTGCCAGGGCACTGCTGACTCATTCTACTCACTATTGACCAGGACCTCCAGGTCCCTTTCCCTGGCTCTCCTTTCCAGCTTCTCATTCCCCAGTCTGTCCGTACATCCAGAGTTGCCCCATCCAGGTGCAGAATCTTTCACTTGTCTTTATTACAATGAAAACTTTGTTAAAATGAAAACCTGCTTGTCAAAACAGCTGCAGGAATGAGTGGATGACTATACAGTAGTGACATTCTTTTTTGGAGAGGAATCTCATGCATATCAGCCAACTAGTCCATAAACTGGCAAATCTCTGGTTCAATTAATCATTAATTATTCTGTTCCCTGGAATGTCTTGAATAGGTCAGGACACCTGAGTATCTCAGTGCCTGAATATATTACACCTGAAAGGCAGAGGGATTTTGTTGAACAACCAGATGCTGTGACTGAATCACCTGAGACAGACATCAGTGCCTTCCACATTATTGTAGTTTGAGAAAGCATCATAACAGGGTGCTCAGCTGAGATAAATTCTCATTTTTTTTAAGCATCCTGGCTTAGTTCAAGCTTATCAGAAGTCTTAAATGTTCAAAAATGTTAAAACAGCTTCAAAAATAATTTTAGCCTTTTTAGAGAATTTTGTCAGTTTGACACTACTAATTTAAAAACCTACAAGAGTAGCTCAGTTTTGGATTTGGACAACAGCATAGGCTGTGATTATGTGTGTGTGGTTGTTTTTTTTAGTTTTAGGGTTTCTTTCTTTCTCTTTTTTTTTTTTTTTTTTTTTTTTTTCCAGAATATCACTAACTGCCTATTCTTTTATTTCATCATCTAATTATTTTTGAATTTATGACTCAAAGTCTCATTGACATTCAGTAAAAGTCAAGGGGAATTAGGGTTTGAAATTTACCTTTTAGAAATTTCCCCCAACAGCTACTTATCCCAAAAAGTTTGATAAAAGACTTTACCAATATTCACCAGGAGCTTTCAAGAGTACTATTGACTGGATGTCAGTTCTATAGCTGAAGAAAAATTATTTCAATGAAGTTACAATGACTTCTGCCATTTAAGGATCAAGGCCTTAAAACACCAAGCAGGGGCTATATTATAGGAGCAAGATGTGCCTCAAATTGCCATAAAGATATATTTGAAAGGCCCTTGAATTCAAAAAGAAATTCATACTGGAGTTGTTCACTGAAAGAATCTAGTTTACATAGAATGAATTTAATGCTACCAAAATTTTACCCCATTTGCAACATCAACACCAAACATTTCAATGTTTCAGTTAGTGCCATGGAATATATATTCCTGTCAGACTTGCCTTGTATAAGCTTTCCTTTAAACTCACAACTCTGTTTCTGTAGCATCCTCTGTGCCACTTTCTGTGAAAGAACATTGTGTGATGCTGCTATTAAAAGGTTTGCTAGTGCTTCACTGAGGAGCAAAACATTACAAAACACTCTGAATGAAGAAGTACTTGATGCTTGGGGGGATTTCACATGCATGTGGAAAGGGAATAGAAACTCTCTGGGGACACCTAGATTGTTTAGAAAAAGATTAAAAAAAAAAACCAAAAACTTAAAAATTACTTGTACTGTTATAAGACAAATTGGAGTTTAGTTGCATTGGAGATGTTGCAATATAGTTCTGGAAGAAATAACTTAGGAGCTATTATTAATTAGAATATTTTAAAAATGTCTTGTCTTTTAATATCTTAAAAAAATTCACATTGTAGCTAGGAACAGGCACATGCAGAGTGTAAATATGTTTCTCAAAAAATATAATTTCTGAGCAGAGACTGATAGTATTTTGTTAGTTATGAGCCTCTGAGGAATCTCTGCTCCTTCTGATCTTATTCATGTTGGGGGACAAGAAATTCGTTTTAGTTCTGTAGATGGTTTCCCTAGAGGAGCAGGTGACAGAAATATAAAATCAGTTAAAATCATTGTCTGGCTTGCTTTAGCTCTGTTCCTTAATTCTCACCACCATTGCACCTGCTGGGGACCCAGAGAAGCACTATAATTTTAATTATTTATATTAACTAATTAATGAGAGATTAGGAATTGGATCCATCCTACCCAACTTTGCAGGATTTAATCTGGTCCCTACTCATCATAGCTTCCTCCATAATTAATGGAGAGATACTCTTCAAGGAAGTGACTCAGAAGGTTTAAATCTTAAAAAATAAGCAGCAAATAGACAAGGTGTATCCATTGTTATTCCCAGGAAGAAAGACTGGACACACATCAACAAATCTACATGTGAGATGTATTATAGATAATCCCCAAACCCCACCACCACCACTCACCCCAGAAAAATACAAGGGAAAGAGTCTTACATCTTGAGGTGAACTATGAATAATTTGAGATGTTCTGGGCCAGAAGAAGAACTAATAACACACTAATAGTAAAAAACAAAACAAGCAAATGAACAATAAATTCCAGGAAAAATAAAATACAGCTTTGAGGGCTATTTTGTTGGCATATATATGTTTTCAGATTATTGGTATCAGGGCACCTTGTAATAAGACTCAAAATAACCTTCATCTGTTTGTATTTGAATTCTGAAGCACAAATTATTTTTTTAAGTGGTATTTACTGAATAAATGGGCTCCACTAGCCACTGACTGCCAGAACAATTAATACTGTTCTTGTTAAGAGCTCTTGCTGAGAAAGGCCTTGGTTGCTCCACATATAGCTCAGCCTGACTGCACTCACTTATAAATCCAAGCTGAACATGCTTTCCCCATTGCAAGGCTCACTGGGTAAAATTCTATAGTTAATTTTATCCAGGAGGTGAAAGCAGACCATTTAACTATCCCTTCTGGTTTTCAAAGTAATGTGTTCTTTCTCTTATTTAAATCAGTAGGCACTTGTATTATGGACTTCAGCATAATTACCTGCTACATGCATGTTTCCCGCATCAACAGCACACTTCAAACACATTCAAGACTCTTTTCTTCTGTCTGCAAGTCTTTATGACTTGCTTTTTATTTCAATACCCCATTAACAGACTGTACAATGCATGTGAGAAATAAATTAAAGATGGATTTCCCTCCCCACCCCCCCCCCCAGTCAGTTTACAAGGAACCAAACACAAAATAAATAAGTCCCTATCAAAAGAAGTCACAAGCATACTCAGTAAATTAACATACATCAGATGCTGGGGGAAAAAAAACCAAAACCAAAACCAAAACCAAAACCAAAAACAAAACAAAAACAAAACAAAAAACAAACCAAACCAAAACAAAACAAACAAGCAAAAAAAAAAACAAAAACAAACAAAAACAAAACAAAAAACCCACATCAGCAATCTAGATCAAACAAGGATAAAGAAAAAGGATTGACAGGCTCTTTGTTATCTTTTAGAGAGGTAATTGCAGGTTTCCATATTGATAATATAATGGAACAGATTCCACTTTCAATAACTCTCTTAAAATCCAAGGTAACACTGTTGACTCGAGTGAAGTCATTCTGGATTTACACAGGCGGAAGGGAAGTAAATACATATTTTGACCTGATTGCAGTTTTTATCCTTTCATCCATTCTAAAATATCTGTGGTATTTTCTCTCCTACAAACACTCTCCCCATTTTTAAATTATCAGTACAGAAAAAGCCAAAGGGTCACATGAGTGACCCTTTTCTGTATGACTGCATCTTTTAACGTTCACGAGGAATATCTTCACATGCTGCAAGATGACTTATTTTCATTTATGTTGTAGTAAAAATGGGATGTATTTCAATGACAACGGATTTGGTCTTGTAAAAACTTTATCTGGCAGTAAGATCACACATAAAGTTTCTTCCGCACATCAATGGGATTGTTCAATAGCACCCTATTCCATCAGAAACAGTCATTATATTGGACTCCTTATATTAGCCCAGAGGCACATGCTGTTAAAAAGTAAAAAATGCAGCCGAATACCAATATCAGATTTTATGTTTAACTGTGGCTGTTTAACTGTACTCAGCAAATGGAGTACTTTTGTCAAGAAATAAAACTCACTTATGGAAGCTGAAAGGAAACATCAAAGAAAACAAAACAAGCAAATATGATTTAGAAGGTGCACTTTCATGGTTCAAGGCAAATGATCATGGCAGCTGTGAAAGCAAAACACAGAAACCACACTTCCACTGGAAAAAGGGTGCTTCTTAATGTGAGGGAGTCCTGGCACCCAAAAAGAAGGACAAATCCTCGTTACCCATCCAGGAAAAAGGTAAAATGCTATTCCACTGGGCTTGTTTTTTCTCCTTTTAGCAAATTCTCACATACAAATTTGCACCAGTTTCATTAGTCTATGAGTTCTAAATATTTTTCAGATCTCCTTTTTTTTCTCCTCAACTTCAGGGACTCTTACTTTTAAAATGTACTTTTTATTCATATGGGATTTGTTTTATATTCTTTTGTTTTGTGTTCTAACCATTAAAGCAGGTCACTGAAAGTAAGGACACTTGACTTTTATTCCCAAATCTGTTCCTTTTTCAAGCTGTCAATGGCTCTGTCCTTGTTTACCAGACTATAGGTAGAAATCCTAGTAGTTACCTACCTCAAAATGTTTTGTGCACTGCAAGACTTAATTAATAGCTGCAAAACAATTTGAGTACCATGGATAAAAGGCTTTTCTGCAAGGATACGTTAATTGTTTTACAAGCAGTATCTTCTTTACCTGTGGAAGATTTTTGCACACTATATAGGGTGTAAGAAATCCCAATCCTGTAAATCCTATAAAGAATCCATTTACAGTCTTCAAATTAGGTTTTATCCAAGAAGAAATGTGGAATAAATCTGGACTCCATAAAATTGGAGTGAGGTGAATCACACACTGTATGTCCTGAGGAATCAGATATAGTGTAGTCAGCTCACTGATCTGTATCAACACATTAATGATTTATGTAGCTTTTACTTTACAACACAGACATATCTAAAATAATCAGGTAGAGACAGGCATTAAAAATTCACTGCATGGGTCATAAAATGATTAGTTATTCAAGTGACTTCAGATTTGTATTTCATTAAGGAATAATTTTAATTTACTTTTAAACAGTTTATATACAGAGATTTAAGAACTCTTGGAGACTGATTATGCAGAACTCCCACTTTTATGCATTCAATATATTTAAGTCCCTTTTTTTCAAGCTTTTTTAATTTGTTTGAAAGCAAATGGAAAAAATATGGCTCGATAATTTGGGGGGGGGGAGGGGGAACTCCTTTAATTTACAGAAAATGGTGGGTCTATTTTATTTGCATTTTTTATACATGCATGAAAGCTGAAAGAAGATCAAAGGGGAGTCTGCTCTCCCTACTGATCCAGCCTGATTGTATCCCCCTCCCTCCCTATAACAAGCTCTCAACTTGGAGCTGATTGTAGCTTGGGTGTATTTAAGCAGCTGCATTCCACTCAGCTGCTGAAGATCTGGTTTCCTCCTTCATTGCAAGTATTAATTTTCTACGATCCTCCTTGATCACGTGCTGCAAAAATCTGTGAAACAATAGCAAGACTGGGGATAGTTTTCTCTTCCCCTTTCTTCCCTTTATTTTCTTTTTTTTTCTTTTTTTTACTTTTTTTTTTTTAACCTTTTTGCAATAAACATTTTCAAACATCTCCTGCAACTAAAAGAGCACAATTATGTCAAAATCATTGCTGTTACCAGCTTTGCCCAGGCATCAGTCTAGCTCATCATGCAGGTAGTCTTTGTTTTTTAACTTTGTTTTTTAACTATTTCTTTATTCACTTCCATATCTTATCCTGGATCCCTGTAGCTTTTAACTTAAACAGATGCCTGTCATGTGGAACTTTATTGAAGGCTTTCTGAAACTCCAGATAAATCATGTTGTATGCATTGACACTGTCAACCTTGTCTGTAACCTTCTCAAAGTCAGAAGAAGTTAGGCAGATTCCTGCTTTTCCATATTCACAGTTTGAATTTTTTTTTTTTTTTTTTTTTTTGAGGAGATTGTGGGCCATACTCCAGACTGATGTAAATTTCTGTATCTCCATGGAAATCAATGGAATTGTGCCATTTTACACCCTGCCTTACAAAACTTTGCCTTCTCTGACTGAACAAAATTTCTATTTTTGATGCATGCCGTAAATGCCCAAGTTTAATGATCCAGTGAACATTTACTTAAAATATGGACCCTGACATACATAAGTTATCCACAGCAGATTAATACTCCTGAATCTGTGTTTTTCCCTTTTGCTCCCAAACCTGCTTAAAATGATCTTTCCATTTCTTTCCAAAAAAATGAACAACAGCACATCACAGTTAAAAATTTTGCAGAAAATATTGGCCCATTCAGAAGGACCAGAATCATGTCACATCCAAGTCTGGTATGACTCACACTGCATAATGGAGGGATATGCATTGCTTACAATTCTTTGCCAAGTATATCGAATATCTTTTTTTGAGAGAGTTCACAGAATTTATTTTGGACACAGATAGTCACAATTTTTTCAAATCTCATTGCTTTTGTGATCGATCCTATTTCTGTTTTCATCACTGAAATTCCCAGGAAAGAAAATTCACCTTCAACAACAGTTCAAATATTAAACATGTTGAATTTTATTTGTTATGGTTTTTGTTGGTTTTTTTTTTTTTTTCAGCAGAAGTATTTACACCATTATTGAGCAAACCCTAACAAGTAACAATGTTAAAAAGTGTAAAAAAAAAAATCCGTTTCTGATCATGATCTACTTTGCTCTTTCTAGAACACTGATTTGATTTACTGGTAGGTGTTCTTCCTTATCAAACCAGTAAGGATAACCAATTTTTCCTAAAGCCATTCTTACTTTTTTAAAAGCAAATTTAGTAACCAGGCACAATTATTCATCTCCTTTATTGAGCTGGATCCAAGGCAGTCCATCCTTAGTCTTCCTGAGAGCTGCAGCTGCATTGCCAAGTTCTTGTTCTGCCCTGTATCAGCATGAAATCTGATGTTCCATTCTGCCTTTGGCTGGGACATGGGTGTAATAACCCATGGTACTGCTCATTACCTAGCAGGGCTGTGATCATGGCATCCTCTCCTTACCAGTTCAGAGGTCTTTGCCCTTTTCTAACATCTCATTTTGGAGCAAAGAAAGTGTGAGTTGGAAGTAGACTGGAAAGAGGAAAGGATCTGTGTCTGGAGGTAGAGGGAGTTGGTTTTATCTGTACCTCACAGTTTGCTAACACTATCTATGCTTTAGTGTGTCCATCTGATAATTCTGCCTTCAGAGACTTATATAATCCATGACAGATGTTCACATTGTTCTTATTAGAAAGAAAATAAACATTTCTCATTATAGTAGCTATCCTTGCTCTCACCCTGACTATTTAATGACTCATGTGAGGAAGTGGTATTAGGCCCATTTGTGTCATCAATAATATTTGAAGGCATATCCTCAAGCATCCCAAGAACTCTGAAGGCAAGAGAAATTTTCTCATGGATTTTATTTTCCTTTCACTGAGACCTGTGCTGAAAAGGAGGAAAGTTGTCCACTGGTGAATTTTGCAAATTGAGGATGATCTCTTCATCTTCAGTGTTCCTTGAGTGTCATGTCAAGGAACTGAAATTTTAGAAGGTATCAGATGTGGAATGCTGTGCCTCGGTCTTAACATCCATTGATCCTGACTGTGGCCTTCACAGACTTGGAAGAAGTCATTAACATAGAAAATTTTGTCCTTATGACTGAAAAAAAAAACAACCCCAATCTATAAAAATATTGTAAACACTGATGCCCATTTTTAGACACAACCCAGACAAACGACAATCCCTCAAAGATTGTGAGAAGCATATTGCCATTTTGGTCACCAGACAGGAGAAGCATTAGCATCCTTGTCATATCTATACCTGGATTTTTTCTTTGAAGGCACTCAGGCATTGGTGTAATGGCCAACAGTCACAAGCAACAGTATTAAATGCTGGAAAAAGTCATAGTTTTTCCAATATCATTTTTATCTGGGTAAATTCCAGTGTCAGAAGATCTGTCTTACTGAAAGCATTAGCCAAAAATACCGAGGGCTGCTTTTACTTCAGAAGTGAGACTGTCTACCTGCTTTACTGGCATCCTGCAGGGGAAGACAGATGCTGTCTGAAAAGGTGTCTGCAGTGTATTAAACAGGATCTAGCTCAGACATTAACTGTTTCCAGTGTTTTTTCCACAAGAAAATTAACTCAAATGTACAAAATTACACATCCATGCTCACAACAATTGACCATTCCCTATGGATAGCTACACCTTTGGGCTTTTTCACCTTATAGGCTATTTCTACCTTGCCCTGCTTCTATTTTAACAGAAATATCTTATGGGAACACACCTATTTAGAAAGAAAATCAAGCAACATTTTCAATCTGTATCTTCTCTCTGTTGCTAATCCAAGGGCAAATAAAATAAATTAACAAAATGAAGGACTTAAATGAAGATAAAGGTAGCAGAAATTTAATTTAATAGGATGAAATCCTAGTCTTTGCTGCTTAAAAGTTGCCAAGATAAAATTTGGATAACAGTAGAAATCAGGACAGTAAAGAAATGTGCATGACAATCCCAAGTATATATCAATTCAAACCTTAAAAGACAAAATCATGAGTCAAGCACTTAATAGAAGTTCCCTCTCTGGGAACTTCTCATGTAACATTTTAATGTCAGATGATGTTCTCAGTGTAATTATGGTATACAGTTTCTCCTTGAGTGATGAAAAGCTTATGCTGTTTTGTCCTTTATGTACGTATTTTCAGGTCACTATGAATTCCAATTTTGGTGTCTTCTCCATATTTATGTAGAGTATATCAGGGATTGTACTTTGAAAATAAATATCAAATATTCACAGATTACTATGACAAACAAAATAAAATACCTTGGAAATGTATAGGTCTTTTAGAGGTCTTTTGTCCTCTGGTTCAAGTTTTGGGGAATTCTAAATGCTCATAAAAACTAAGGCTCCCTTCCCCCAACTCCCCCCAAGAATAAAATCAAAATCTAAACCCACAGTCCCAACAAAATAAATTAAAACAAAGAAACAAAAAAACCCAAACAAACAAAAACACCACCAAAAGTGAAAATAAAGGAATCCCTCACAGATACAACTTTTTACTAATGGCCTTCATAATTTTGTGTTAGATACTCTGATGAAAATCTCAAAGTGCATGGAAATGGTGAAAATCAGAGAAGTGTTATACTAAAGCATTCTTCTCTCATTTACACCAGGGATCAATAGAAAGGAGACAAAAAATCATATAGAACTTGGGGAAAGGAAGGATATTAAATTTAAAATAAATAAATTTTTAGATGGACTGAAATCTGTCTTGGTTGCTGCAAACAGATTCATCACCTGGAAGTATATTTTTCCCCAGGAAACAAACAAACAAACAAACAAACAAACACCACCAAAGACTGCTCAGGAAGATGGATAGATAAGTGCACATGCTGATAGAGAAGTTATAGTAGAAGTCTTGCTGCAAAATACCTTGTGCATTGGTAAGAAATGTAGTTTTATTTGCGAAACTTGGTCTCCCATGAACCTAACTCTACTTAAGCACCTTCTGTAGAGGCAGAATGGAATAATTCATCTTTCCTAGCTGACATAGTATTGGCAGTTTCAGTCCAGATGATAAAAAAATGGCAATTTTTTGTTCATGCTGTTCTCTGCAGAAATGTCATTGCAGAAACACTAAACAACTAAATATTCACAGACAGATTTTCAATGAGGTTAAGCCTCATTGATAGTTGGGGTTCTAGCCCTAAGTTTTTAATTTCTTCAGGCTTCAGTATTGTTTCTTTTTATTTACTTTTTCCTAGTTCTTTCTCTTGCCTTTTCTTTTTTTTTTCCCCTTTCTCTCCAAGGAGGAAATAAGGGATCATATTTTTTTATTAATAAAAAGAGGAAGAGGGAAAAATACCAAAAGAGCAGAATTTGTCTTTATGAAAGAAAATACTGTAGATATTTTGCCAAAAAGGACACATAGTGAAAATAGATTAGTTCATTTGAGCAGTATGTGGAAAATATATATTTCCTGAAGCAGGTGCTGCGAATGAAGAGGATAGGAAGAAAAATGTCTTTTGTGGAAAGTATTCTTCAAAATGTGATTTCTCTCATCACGTGAAGAGGCAGCAAAACATTGCACCACTGAGAGCTGTAGTGTTTCTTAGCAGGCTCTCCCTGGAATCCTCATTTGTTTAGTTATAAACACAAATCTCTTGGTTGGCAATGTTCTCTGACTTTTTAAGCCTTTCAGGTAAGAAGTAGAAAGATAAGATAGTGTATTAGGTAATGAGGTGAATAGAAACAGAAAAAAACCTGGATTCTCAGGGTGAAAAGGAGCATAACTCTGTAGCAGAAAAGGTGCATCATTTGAAGAACAGTTTCTATTCAGTAGCCAATACTTCTTTGTTTATTTATTTGTTTTTTGTCACCCATTATGAATAGCAAAGTACAGGCAGGTACTGAGTTCGTTTGGCAAGAAAAGAGTCACATATTTCTCTAACTAATAGCTTATTTGTCAGACCATAAAAATATGGGTCAGCCAAAACAGTTCATAATCATGTGTTGAATTAAAAAATCAGCATATTTTGGCTTCGTTTTCTTCGGAGTGAGGAGCTGAAATATTCTGGAGAGAAATCAATGTCCATTTTTAGATGAAATAAAAGTCTGATTGTGATCACCTGGTAATCAGACCTATTTTCCCTTTTTCTCTATCAGTAAAACCTTTCTTCTGTCAGTGCCTCGTAGACACTGACAGACGTGTTGTAAAGTGTTTGAACATCTTCTTTCAGTAATGAGGGAGAGCTGAAACCAGTCCATCTGTTGCTGTACTTACTGGGAGAGAAATAAGTAAAAGCATTGGAACTCATCTCTCAAGATCAAGATGAACAGAACTGGCATTATGGAGAATTATAGTTTTATTAGCATAAACATGCTAACAAAACTATAAAACTTAAATTTTGACTCCAATGAACTCTAATAATTTATATTTAGACTTATGTAAGTCAAAATATAAGTTTTTAGACTTATATAAGTCTAATAGTTCATTAGAGTAATAGTTAAACTCTAATAGTTCATTAGAGTAAAAATATAAGGCAAGAGACTCCTAATATTTATTGCACTTATTTGGGAAGGAGGGTCATGGATTCCAGTCCACATTTCAGTCACTAATAGCTTTTTCTCAGTGACTGCTTCATGTGAAATTCAAATATTTGTTTAGTTCAGGGCTCAGGGATTTTGCCCTCTCAGATGAGTGGTATAATGTTTGGGATATACGTTGTCATAGTTTTCTTACCTATAATCCCTTTCTCTGTATAAATGGCACAGAACAACTTTAGTCTCTCCACATTACATTAAATACATTTAAGTAAAGGCTTAATTATAGTTAGGCAAAGTTTTTGATAGTTCTAGGTGTATCCCATCTTAGGGTAGAAAGACATTCTAGAACACCTGAGTAATGAAGGAATATGCTGGTGAACAATTGAAATATCGTTAACACTTGACTGCACACAGACACCCAGAATTACAACTTCAGGTGCCAGAAAAAACCAAGTGTTTATAAGTTAGAAATCTGTATGCTCGAAGGAGCTTCAGGGCTATGTAACAGAAGAACAAAGATTTTAAGAATGAAAAGGTAGTTAAATTTAATTATAGCAACAAACATTAATTTGAGGATTTGAATTAAAGTGATTAGGAACTTCCACGATACCTAAAAGGACTGAAGAAATTCACCAGCTCCTAAAGGTGTAGCTATATTTTTGCCTTAAAATAGGCTCCCAGGAGAGCAGCAGATGAAGGAAGATGTGTTGATCAGAAGGCTTGGGTATAGTAGATGCCTTCTCCAGCTTCCCTTTGTTAGGTATTTAAACATGAATAATTAAACATCTTCTAACAGTAAATACAAAACTCAAGTTGCTCCAGAGGAGATTTAGATTGGTTATTAGGAAAAATTTCTTCACTGAAAGGATTATCAGGCAGTGGAACAAGCTGCCCAGTGAAGTGGAGAAGTCAATATCCTTGGAGGTATTTAAAAACTGGTAGATATAGCACTTAGGGACATGGATTTGTGGTGGACCTGGCAGTGGTGGATGGTTTTAGAGAACTTCTCCAATTTTAATTAATTTATGATCCTGTATAATTTCCAAGCAGGAATTCGAAGAGGCATCATCAGCAAGTAACAAAAGTAAAAGGAAATATTTGCCAGATGAAGATGGAATTGTCAACACAATGTTCTTCCATGTCCAAAGAATCCCCTTTCCATACTCTGCAGGGCTTGATGATTTCCACAACAGCTGCAGAAAGTTTCTCTTTATATGAAAATGTCAGCAAGTCTAAAATGTATGCAGAATTAGAAACCAGGTTGATGAGAACTGGAAATGTGGTTGGGTGTGGCAACAACTTCCAAATCCACTCTGTGCTCGTAAATTTTACATTGCTATTTTTAAAGGTTGTTTATGCTAACACATTTTTTTTAATTGGAAATTGACCAGATTGTGCATATTTTACGATGCCGTCACTTTCCAGAATATCATTCATAGTTTCTTTTTTTTCTAACATTTACAAAATTTAATGACTTTCCTCCTATAAAAGATATAGGCATCTGCATTTTTTTGAAATACAATCAGTTTAAGCTGTTTAAAAACAGGAGGGGGGAACATCCTGCTTGATAGTTTGCCAATAAAAATGAGGAAAGATATAAACAACAACAGGAACATACACCCCTAACTTGTAGTCTGAGATTTCTGCAAAACAGAATGCAGTGTTTTTCTGCTTGGAATGAAAATGCAGATATAAGAATAACAGGATAGAGTAAGCTAAAAGTTTTCCAGTGAAATTGTACCTATTTAAAAAATTATATTTCATTGATCCCATTATTCAAAAACTCTTGGTGTGAATGGACTATTATGCAGTTGTGAGAGAATTCAAAAATTCCTGGAGGACCAGGATCTCTGGATTTTCAGAACTCGAATATTTCAACTGTGGGGAAATATTACTGTAGTTTTCTTCCAGCAATTAGAGCACACTTTTACTCACTCATTGAGCTGATATTATACTGAATTTGTTTGGCTGACCTAAATTTTTCTTAATTAATTTATTTATTTGCATCGGTTTGAATATGAAAACTGATCCTTCAGCTTAACTTCAATCCATCCTGTTTGACCTCCCTAAGGAGATGAGAAATCACATGATCCAGTGCTCTGAGCACCAATTTGGTATAAATACCTTCCCTGCAACCTTGAGTGGGTAACCCACATGATTCCATCAGTCATTTGTGAAATGGCGGTATTGCATTTCTATACCATATGTGGAAATTCAGCCTAATTAACAGGGTAAAAAATGCTCAATTTATTACTCATTGTAAATTCCTCTTTAAAATCCCAATTGCACCCATACTCAAAAACAGTCACTGAAAAAGCATGAGACCTTGTTTTATTTTACTCCTTCAAAAGCATCAGATAATTTCTTTAGAACAGTATCTGCTACTGATATTGTATTAGACTTAAAATTTTCAGTAAATTATTTTCTCTTCCTTCATTTAAATGAGAGTCTGAGTTATCATTTTTTCTTGTATATTTTTACTACTTCTGAAGCTTAGATCAATGTGTCTTTCTTTTCAAACAGCTGTCCCTTTACACAATTGACCTTCCTACAAAGATTTTCTTTGTTCAGATGAATTTCTTATTTTTTCTTCTTCTTATCTTCATCTTTTTTTTAAATGAACCTAAAGGTAATTGTGTTCATCACTGTAAGCTGAATTATAATAGCCACTTTTGAGAATAGTGCTTTGTACAATGGAGACCACTTGATGATGATCTGATATAAAAATAAACCTAGGAGAATAGATTGACTGAGGAACAGTATCCCAGAATATACAGTATAACACCTATGAGAGAAATGGGACAATGATAATACCAAGGACAGAAGAACTCCTTTGACCTGCTGAAGTTCTACTGTACTACAGCATAAGACAGGTAACCTTATAATTGTCCAGCTTTTAGTAGTACAAGGGGTCCCAAAAACTGTAAGAGGTAGAGAGAAAGAGGCAGCCAACCTGAGAAGATCCTCAATGCAGAAGGCAAACCAGAAATTTTTGTCCCAAACTGGAGATAGAGATATTGTCTATGGTCTTGCCTTTCATCCCTGTTTAGGAAAGGTTTAGAGCTTGTGCATCTTCAGTGTGCAGACTCTGATTTTGTTCATTTGTTTGCTGCAATCCAGCAGGAAATTATTCCTATACTGATTTTCCTATTTCAGTCCCAGGTATTAAAGAAGACTATAATTTTTGACTTATGGAAGCTTTCAGAAAAACAGTGGCATCTCAGAAACACTATTCACAGGGTTCTTCTTTGCTTTGCTATGTTTCTTAATAGTTAGGGATCTCATTCACATGTCTTCCCTTTAAAAAAAAATAAAAACAGAAACTTCTTAACTGGATACTCCCCTCTGCATAGTGCAAATATGACCCAGAAGAAGAGCTGGAGAGTTCCTTCCAGTATCCTTCACCCTTACTGTCATTAGGGTTACAAAGTGGCTGCAATCTTTAACATTATGGACACTGAGGCTGTGGCTAGGTCATTGATTTAGACAAGGCAGGCACAGTGTCCATGTCAAGCAGAAGGAGGCAGAAGGGAAGTTAAAGTCACTGTGAATCTGCTTTTGGACTTAAATAAAGAGCTGAATGAACAGGATCATAAGGATAATCACTTATGTGTTCTGTTTGCTGTTGGTGTTTCCTGTATCCTTTCAGCTGTGGGGCAAAATACTGGGAACTATAGATTCATCCGTTCCTCCCCTTTTTTGTCTCTTCTAGTCGAGTATTGAGAAACTACTTTTATAGTTTGAAGAGTTTTCTGCCACTGGTCACAATTTAAAATAAAGAATACTTCCCTTACATATAGGGATGGAGATAGGAACAAGAAGAGTAATTTGTAGTATCTGTAAGATACCATTGGAAATTAATTTCCTCACAGTGAGATTTAAAGACATACCTTTAAATGTTTGGTTGCTTTTGGGTTTTGGTTGGGTTTTTTTTGCTTGTTTGTTTTTGTTGGGATAGTGTTTGTTTTTGGTTTTGTCTGTTGTTTTTTCTCTTTGTTTGGGTTTTTTTAATTGCAGTAGTAGATGATGTCTTAACACACCTCAGAGTCTTGGCCTGAGAGGTTTTAAGCTTGTTAACACCACACAATCTCTGTAAGCCCACTGGACTCCCAGGAGGGGATCCTGATCTCCCAGAATATCATTCCTGGTTGAAAGGAACATGATCCCCAGGGCATAAGGCGACCTATTTGCCTGGCACACATGCAGGTACATTTGTGGGATCCCTGTACACAGGTAATAAGGCAGGGAGCAAAGTGGGCCATGCTCATAGGAAATACGCCTCAGACTCCTTTCTGAGAGCAGTGTCTCAAAGTTCAGACAGTTATTCTGTGTTTAAGCAGAGCTTCATGTTATTAGATGTCACTCTTGAACATATTCTCAGCTCTGTGCCTGATTTGCAAAGGCAGCTGGAAGAAGGCATCAGAAAATAGAAGAAAAGTCTACATCTGTAATAGAAGAGCGTCCTTAGGTTGTGTGTCCTTGGAAATGTAACTTCTCTGTTCTTCTGTGAGAATTTATATGTTCCCAGGCATTGCACCACATCCCCACTGCAGAGGGTATAATGGCAATAGAATCAGCCTTTTATATTCTCAAAGAAAGGTCAACATATGCTTTTATAAACCTTGAAAATATCCCTTTTGCACTTTCTAATAATCAAATGTGTTGAAAGAACAAATTAATTCAACGTAAACATTTCATGTTCAGCAGTGTATAGTCATGCAGGACAGTGCATAATGAAAAGCTCCAAAATAAAGAATGGACAAAAGTACATCCCTATTAAAAGCATAGATTTATTGACCTATCGATGTGTTTAAAAGGTCTCTGCTCTGAAACTAGGCTATATGTAAATAAGAACAATTGAAAGCAAAGGACAAATTCACAGGAAGAATTGAAACTATATGAATCACTCAGGCTTTCTGTAGCTGTACTTAAAAATTATTTTTAACCTGTGCTTGTCTCTAATCTTGAACTCTTTGGTAGGATAAAAAAAAAAAAAAAAAAAAAAAAAAAAGGCTTTTTCTATTCTACAAAGGCAATTCTTACCTAAATTAACAGGCTGTGTCTTAACACTGCTGACTGGCTTATTTTTAAATCATAAACATTTTCAGGGACAGAAATATAAGCATTTATGGCAGCCATTTTTTAAACACTAGGAATAAGAAACAATGCAACATGAATGTTTAAAATGAGTATTGAATAGAACTATACTCATTCCTTTTAAAAAATCACAGTCAAATCAAACTAAACAAACATAGACAAACAAAACAAAAACACCAGAGTTCTCTTATTTTTAATCTCTTTTTATTCATTCATTCATGTCCATAAATTTTCTTTTTCTTACCAAGTAGACAGTATACTTTACTCAACCATGTAGACATAAAAATAATTCCTCAAGTGTATTATTATGATTTCTATCCCTATTCAGGAAATAATATTGAAGAAAATATCTCTCTATATACATGCTTAAATGTACATCCTTTTTACAACGGACACCAACTGTTATGTGGACATCATTGCCTCAAGATAACTTGGGAAGAAAAACTGCAGGAAAATCTTAGGATGCTGACAAATTTTCTTTGAGAAATACTAGTGCTTAGGCTCTGCCTGCTTGGAAGTTCACCTTGCCCCTACTAAGCAACTACAACACCCTAAAAGACTCAGTAAAAGAAAAATACCCTCTTCCCTGACAAGTTCCAGATTGGAAGAGTTTCTTCTAATTTGAATGAAGATGCTGGCCTTCCAATGGTACAGCTGAAGTCTAATCACACCCAGTCTTTTGCCAGTGTGTTCCCATAAGTCTGGGAGCAAGGAAGACATCCAGAGGGGCAGACAGCAAGAGGTAGTAGCATCTGAAACCAAAGACCTGCAGATCTCACCTCATGGAGTCTTCAGATATTGTACATACAAAAAAAAAAAAAAAAAAAAAAAAATAAAAATAAAAAAAAAAAAAATAAAAAAAAAAATAAAAAAAAAAAATTCAGTGGGGCAGGAAGGTGGTGGAAGTAAAGGTTCCTCAATGGATTTCACACACATAACGTTTATTTTTTTACCAAATCTTCCACTGGTACTGATGGAAGCTTAGACAGCTAAATATATCTCCAAATCTGACACATAGACTAAGATGCTTCAGTGCAATGGGATTAGGAAGAAATAGAAATGCACACATCATTAAAGACTTACTGATGTTGGTGAACAGATAGAAAGTTTTGAAGTGTGCCCATTGAAGATGAGCAATGGCTTGGTGGTCCTAAACCTGTTCTTTGGGAAAAGACTGATAGTTTGGGAAAGCCAACTTGAAGGTAACATATTTGGGGAGTACCAGTTTATCCTGGTGTTTCACTTAGAGTATCTTTCTAGTGCCGTGATTCCACCAAATAAAATTTGCAGCATTCTCGCTGGACAGAAGACAAACTTGTTGGGTCATTAAATTTCTCATAGTAGCCCAAAAGAAAAAAGAGAAAAAAGTGGAGGGAGAATGGAAAAAAACATCATGCTGAGTTATTATTAAAGTTGTTCAGACAGATTAGCAAGGTTCTTCAAATGGAAGGAAGAATGTATCAAACATTGTTTAACTTTTAGACAGACTTTCAATATTCTGGGTGAAATTAGAAAATGTGGAACAGCATTAAGTTGGGGATTTTTTTTTTTTCTAATATACTATTAGCTATGGAGTGCAGCAATTTTAATTTGCTTATCTGTTGACATCCACTTACTTGCTCACAGTCAGACCCATGCTAACATCAAATAAAACATAAATGTCAGTGTCATCACTAACATCACTGAATCAGATTACATTAACATTATGAATCAGATATTCATAAATTACTTCTAATTTAGGCATAGCAAGAACCCATGGAAAGGGAAAAATCACATTTTCTCAAACTCTTTCCAACCAGTTCTGAAAACAAAGAACTTTCAGGACTTCACTCCATGTTAGCTATCACATTTCTTTCTTCAGCATTCACTTGCAGCTCAACAAAGTATCCCTGTCCTTATATCTCACACCATTTTCTTGCAAAATTTAGATTAGTGTAAAACAGGTAGTAAATCAACGAGCTTGTAATGCATCAAATTAATCAATTAATGAATGGTTAATAAAATCAGAATCAGATGATCAGGGTTTACAATGTGGATCTCTTTTAGGCTTCCCTTTATGGAATCCCTTTTTGCAACATCCAAGGTTGTTCAAAGTTACAGTACTAGAAAGGTTAAAGTCCATTGGAAAATAAAACTGAACAAATATTTTGATTAGAAAAACTGAGAAAAGAAAAGGAAGAGTGAGCTTGTGAGCACACGAGTTCTGGAGAAGAAGGATAGAGGTTAGTATAATAAAGTTGATGCCTTTTGCTACAAATCTTTGACTACCACAAGCACAAGGATGCCATTACTCCTAAATGTGTTGTCATACATTTCACATGGATAGCCATGGTAATAGTCCCCTATTACTTTTAAAGAAAATGAGTAAGAAAGTTACTTAGGAAAGCTCAATTTTAGAAATTGCTTTTCACAAAGCAATTAAGGGAAAAAACATCTTCTCACCTTCAAAAGCCAGACATATCAACCTGTTTGATGAGCTAACTATTCTGAAAAGAGGACATTTTTTTCCCAGAAATGTTGGGAACATAAAACTAAAGAAGACAGCCCTAGACCCAAAGGTGTTTCCAGCTGGTAAAGATGCTATGATCAAGCAATCACTTCCTGACTTTTCTACATGTAAGGTAAACTGAATGCTGAGACACTCTTTTAATGTTTTTTTTCCTGGAGTAAGGGTTCAGCTCTCCAATGTCCACTCACATTGCTCATGCTAAATTTCTGTGTCTCATGCTGCTTATATGTCTTATGCAGATATATGCTTTTCTATGTAAGTAAGTAAAGAAACTTCCACTAAAATCAGTTAATGTTAAATCAGTTACGCAATGTTAATCAGCTTTTCAATGTTGTTCCTTTTACAAATGAACACATCAGACTCTGGCCTGTATGATCAAGAAAAGTGCCTCTTCAAAGAGTTTTACTGATGCTGTTTTATTACGCAAAGCATGGCCCCCAAATCTGTGTTTATGTGACAGAAGAGAATGGCTGTGAAGGTAATAGATTTTGCCTTTTAAAAGAATTTGCATTACAAAAAAATGCATTTAAGTGGAAATAGATCTAACATAATGCACATTTTAAGAAGCTGCCTCAAAATGTATTTACCTGGAAAAACAGCTGTTCTGGTCTCCTAAGTAAATAATTAAATATTTTAAAAGAACTGCACATATACATATTTACCAGATAAAGTGGAACAAACACAGCCAACATTTTTTATTGTACCTGTGATACATAAAAATTATTTCTGCAAGGACATGAGTCAATATGGTCCTCATGATCTTGTAAGCCTGTCCTGAGGGACAGCTTTAAACCAGAGGTAAAGATAAAAAATACCACCATCTGCCCAAAAAACAACAACAACAACAAAACAAAATCAAAACCAACACCAACTAACGAACCAATAAAACACACTAGAAAGACCTCAAAAAATCCCCACCAAAAAAAAACAACAAGAAAAAAACCCAAACACAAAAATGTTCCACAACAAGACCAAGAGGGGGAAAAACCCACAAACAACCCAAAAAACACCAAAAAAGCCCCAAAAGCATTCCAAAGACTGAATTATTTCTTACGGCAATTTTCATATGTCTTGGTTTTTGGGAATAATGATGGAAAATCCAGAATTGTGAAAATATTCTGGTTTTAGACCCTGAAAGTAATATTCTAATTTTCATCACTGACATGCATTTTCTGCTATGTATTGACATTTTCTCAGTTTGTTCTGATAACCTAGTTGCTTTTCAGTCCAAGGAAGGTGGTAACACAAGCTGGAAAAATAATATGGAAAGCCTTTGTGCAGCCTGTGAGGCTTCGGGATAGTTTGGAAATGAGGAGCATAGTTCCTCCAGCCTCCCAGCCACAGCGTTGTTGGGGGACCAACCCAGATCTCCAGGCTGAACCTGCAGAGGCAGTAACACAAAAACACAGCTACGTGTGTGTGTGTCATGCACGGGAGCTGCCCACACAGCAGCAGGGGGAGGGAAGGATGCTCAGCTCGATGGCTGCTGGTGTTCATCAACAGCTGGTTTCTGTAGGAAGCTGAGCTAGAACATGTCATGTTTTATGAAACTGCCTCCTTCACCTGGAGGATTCCAGTGAAAGACAGAAGCAGAGCAAATCTCTGGTGTTAGCAACACAGAAGGCATTTCCAATACTGATGATTTGGCCTAAGGTCTGGTATCACACCAAATTTTTCAGCAGCCAATATCAAGAGTAAGTAAAAGAATCGAAGAATAGAATAAATTTTAATCATTAGCAATTCATTCTGTTTTGCTTCCTGCATTTGTTTCACTCTTGTGATATTTTTTTCCCCCACAAAAATGCTCCTCTTTACATATAAAAGGACTTCTGTGTTGCCATTATCAGGGGAAGCTTTATTTCTCATAAAGCAGCAGGGGTACAGTGACATTAAAATAAAGAGTAGACAGGAACTTCCAATATTAACTTTGGTTTTCCACCATCTTTAAACCTATCCAGAAATTCACATGATTAATTGTACACGTCTACAATGCAGATATCACCTTAGAGGCTCTGCATAGTTAGTGGGTATTTCTAGGATGCAATTCATCTTAGACCAAAGTAGAGATTTTAAAGAGATCAGATGAATTGTGACCTGGAAGTATCTATTGTTCTTCACCAAGTATAATGGAAGATGAGTGAGTTGGTAAGATACTGATTTCTGTACGACTAATGACTAGATTTAGCTGCAAGCACGCCTGTCTCATTCCTGGCCTGTGCAGGAGCAGACTCAACAGCTGCAACTCCATCCATCAGACTGCTGTGACTCATGTTGGACTGGAATTTGGCTTGAATAAAGGTCATAACAAAGTCACAGCAAATGACATTTTCAGTCTAGTCACCTTTTCATTTTGCAGGTATTCACACTGCTCTAAGTAGCACAGATGAGAAAGAGAGCCTCTTTGTTTACCTAGAAAAGCATCAAGTCATTAAATCTGAAAAAGATGACAAACAGATGCAAGTGATTAATTCCAAACACGTCTGAAAGCCATTAACAATGCGATCTGAGCTTCTCTCACAAACCTGAAGAGCGTTATTTCTGCTACATGTAACTTTCCTATTGCTTAAGCAGTCACTGACTTTTTGGAAACACAAAACTGAATTATTATATATTTTCTCAGGTGAGATTTCTGAAGTGTGCTTTTCACACAACCTGGAGTGATGCAATATTTTACTTTATGTGAATTAAATCTCTGGACTTCTGTACTGAAGAGCCCCAACTGGCTTTGGCAATGACATGTTTGTGAGAACACTAAGGGCACCACAACACATGTATAGGTGTAATTGTGGCACCAAATTCCATTTTTTCCATCCATCCAGAACAACATTTTCTTAATCCTAAGGAGGAAATGTGACTGAAGAAACTATCACATTGAAAAAAAAAATACTTTTAAGTAGCCTTATCTTCCCTGAATATTTCAATTCCATAAGACAGCTAGGATATATGAAGTAGTTGCTGATAAAATCTGGTTACAGGGAGCTCATATGAAAATAATAATTAAAATGCTTGAAAGAAGGGTTTCTCACTCAGTTATCTGCTTTACCCTTTATGTTCCAACCATTAAATAGAGTCTCTTATATACAGATGGTTTCTTAGATGTTCAGAGGAAAAAGAGGCTTGAATCAGGAGTCGACATGGACTGTGAGAGTGCTTCAGCCTTATGAACCTTCCCGTGCTGATATGAGAAAAGACTGACCTGGCTTGTTTAATTATGTGAGAGGATTTGAAGCTGAGAGACACCAGCAGCCCAGAGTCAGATTCTGTCTCTCAAATGGATTTGAAGAGGTTTCTGGATACTGTCTGTCATGAATTGCAGTTTCAGATGCCTCACTTTTACCCATGTCCTCAAGACCCTGTGGCCATGTCAGGTGTCTGGCTACCTTCAGACATTGCAGCAATCATGCCAACTCAAGAGCAGATCTTATTTATAGGTTGCAGAACTCCTCTTCCTATGCCTCAGTCAGCATCTGGAAAGTGGCATATAGCTCTTGCATTTTTTTTCCCAGGAGTGGTGAAAATAAGTTTAAAAAAAATTGCAGCTACAGTATCTTCCTAATTAAGCTGTTATGGAATAAGCTCCATTTCACTTACTCTGGTGTAAACCAAAAATAAATTACAGCTACCTTAGTTTGTATCTGTTTATGTTGTCACAAGAAAATAATTTGATTTTTTTTTTTTAATTCTAGCATATTATTTGTTTGTTTGTTTTTATAAGATTACGGTGAAACTGTTGATTAGAGGAGAGAGATTTTATTCAACTGTTTGAAAGACAAGGAGAAAGGGCTGTGGCACTGATGAAGCATAATCACATTAATACTTTATTGCTGTATTTGTCAATATATTAGAACAATACTTTATTGTATACATTATTAAATGTTGCTGTTAAATCTTTCATGCTGGTTTGTTGCTTTTTTTCTTTTTATTTTGACTGTGATAAATTTTGATCTGAAAGATTTTTTTTTTCCCTTTGGAACAAGAAAAAATGTTATCATTACATTAAAGAGAATTTATGAGATCTAAGTCAAACCCAGTAAATAAAAAAGGTGGTATTTTTCTGCCTCTTCTTAATCTTTGCCCTTCCCACCTGCTCTCTTTGTGTGAGTTCTCCATTATTTTATCAGAAACTGGAGGGTTTATGACTTTAAAATCAGTATTGTTGGAGGCTGAGAATTCTTTGCCTTTTACAGTATCTCTACAAAACATCTGTAAGACCTAAGCAACAAGCAGGAATTGGTTCAATAAGGAAATATAGATGAATCACTAAGTAATACTGTCTACAGTTTGACTTCCCAGGGGAGTGGAAAAAAGGAACAAAAAAGCAACATACCAACGAAACTACTGAAAATAACATCATAAGTTTAAACTATTGAATGGAAAGTTGGGAGAAAAAGGAAAGAATACAGAAATCAGGGTGATGCTAGCTCCAGAAGCCAGGAAATTAAATGCAAGACTTTTGAAGTCTCTCAGTACACATAGATCCTTAATAAGAATATTGTGCCTGCCTGCCACTTGAACTTTTGAAAACACCTTCCTGAAATCCTTTATCCCCTTTTCATGTAGATATGTCATATCCATAACAGTCATGGAAGGCCTGCATACCCTTTAACACAGAAGGAAGGAGGGAGACAATATGTAGATCACTATGCAGAAAGCCAAATAAGGCACTGCTTCAGAAGTGGAAATCCAAGACCTGAGGAATTATGGCAAGATTGTAAATGCTTAGAGAAAAACTTCAGTAATTTCAGGTGTGGCTGAAAAAGAGCAAGTTAGGAGAAGAGGAGACTGAGAGGAGACCTCATCACAGTGTACAACTTCCTTGTGAGGGCAAAAGGAAGGGCAGGCAATGATCTTTTCTCTCTGCGGACACCTGAGAGGACCCAGAGCAAATGAAGTTGTGCCAGGTGAGGTTGGGATTGGATATCAGGAAGAGGTTCTTCCCCTTGAGGGTGGATGGTCACTGGAACAAACTCCCAGAGAAGCAGTGATCACAGCACCAGACCTGAGAGAGTTCAAGAAGCTTCTGAACAACACTCTCAGGCTCAGGTTGTGATGCTTGACTCTTGAGAAAAGCCCTTTGCAGAGTTAAGAGTTGGACTTGATGATCCTTGTGGGTCCCTTCCAACTCAAGTTGTTCTGTGATTCTGTGATTTTGCTCCTGGCTTTTCTCACTGTTCTGTTACTGTTCAGAACACAAAACCTCCACCCTGTGCTGGCAGTCTTGCTGCTGCCAAAGCATCCTGCTTCAGGGGGTTTGAGAAAAGCTCCCCAAGGAACATCTCCTGAGGCATCCATGTCTTCTGTCATTATTACTGTGAGGTGACTGCCTGGAAACTGAACAAACTGCTGCTTGCACAGTGGTTGTTCAATAATCACTGAATAAATGTTTAATAAACTTTGTAAGACAACAGACTTTAAATATACTTTTCCCTCTTATAGGTGTTATTTTTCAGTCAGAGGAGACACCCACTCCACCTATTTCCTCCAGGCTGTTTTCTGATACCATCTAATAAATAATTTGAGGCAATTTCCATTCGGTTGTGTATGTGACCATGGTTTCTTTTGAAGATATATTGATAATTAGTCCTAAAGCAAAAGAATAAATGTCTTTCTTTTGCAAGTCTCATCAATGTACAGCAGACCTTACCCATTTTTTTCCTATAAGGCCAGGGTATTTTCTCAAATCCCAGTGGTGTACTGCTTATGAGTGTGGTTTTTAATTGCAATCATGTTACTAGATTGAACTGATCTCTTGGTCATCCTTGACTGATCCTTCCTTCATCATCCAGAAAATCCTTTTTCATCTTCCACCATAATTATAATATGGCAACCCTATCTAACTTAGTACATTTTATAATTAGCTACTAATTATTGAATTCTCTCTGACACCAATCTTTACCACTGCTCCATGACTATATGTAAATTATTTTATTATTGACAGACTGACTGTAAACTGCAACAAGACACTTTTCTTTAGATTTTTGAATGGAATACAATTTATATAATTTTTTTTGTAAATGTCTAGATTCACATAAATGTGTATAACTGTTATTTGCATGCATACATAGGTACATGCACTCCCATACAAATGTAGAGCAAAATGCTTTGTTTGCAGATTGTTGTTTGGTGTACTTTAATTTGTTTTGTTCTGTTGTTGTTACATTTTTGCATACCATAGTACCTTGGAGGAGTGGGAAGGTAGGCATTTGTTTTTTCCTCTCAAGGGAGACAAAATTTTCCACACAAAACATTAATGTTTTAGCTTAAATGAATGTATATGTTGTAAACAGTCATTAATATCATGGCAATTTTTGTTAAAGTTATGTCAATGTTATTCTTTGGCAAAGACGTGTGAAGAAGAAACCTTAGTTTTCAAGACTGCAGTAAGGGAGAGAGGTTAGAGCAGCTCTGGAACAGTCAGACCAGACACAGGAAGAGACAATATCCAAAGTGCTCTAGGGGACTTCTATGTGTGAAAAATGGTGGCTGCCATCTCTGCATCAGAGTGAGGTCACACTTCCCTCTCACCTCACATTTGCATTTCCCTGTGTAAATACAACAATGAGGGTCATGCTCCAAGTTTTTGTCTCTGATTCCTGGACTATATATAGTGCTCAGCATCCTAAGTAAGACACAGGACACTCAACTGCAATTATCAGTGACTCACCTTCCTTTGGCTCTGGCAACAGAGGCTTGTAATTTTGGGGCTGGCCACTCTGAGCTCTGTTTCTGCTGAGATATTAATGGCTGAGGATAGTACAAAGTGTATTGGCAGCTGCAGCATTGCTGAAGATCATCAACTAGTTAATCACAGTGTATGCAGTGTAACAGCTCCATCCTATTAGCAGCATGTTGTGGGATTTTTTTGCAAGAAGATTTAGAGTTTCTAAATGACATTTGGTCCTGCATGCCAAGTGCTGTATTTTCCCAAACCAATAGGCAATCCCTGCCCCAAAAAGCTTAGACCCTGATCCACAGAGGTAATTCAGCTCTTACTTTCTAGTCCATCAAGATAAATTACCTTGATTTACCTTTGTGAATCTGGGCCCCAGAGTTGAAAGAAACAAAGCATAATAGGAGAGAAAGTGTGACTGTCCCCATGTTGCACAAAAGCACAGAGAAATGGAATTGCCCAAGGTCATGTAGGGCACAACAGGAACAGAATTCAGGTCTCTGAGTCCCAATCTAACATATTAACTACAGATTCTACTTTCTTCCCCTCTGTGCTTTTATACTTTCATGCATGATACAGAAAAGACCAAGTACCATGTATTATTGAACCAATCTCTCCTATTTTAAGCTCCTGACTTTGTGTTGCAAAGGTGCTTAGCAGGAAATTAATCAAGGGTAAAAAAAAAAGAAAGGAAGAAATTAAAGGAATCTATAAATGTATTTCCAGCAATTTGCAACTAGAAAGTTAGATCAATACAATATGAATCAGAAAATACAATAGGAAAACAAACAAAAAAGGCTTCTACGTTAAAGAATGTCATACTTACATTCCCACTGTGTTAAGCCCTTTAGAAAAATCTGCCTCATCTGTTTTGTTTCCTCTCTCTTTTACTTTAAAGACGAATCTCATAATTTCTACTTTTAAATATGCCAACACCCAAACTAGTTTCTAGAAAGTTTCTTCTGCCTGGACCACGCCCTTGTAAGCCCCCCCTCACCTTTGAAAGCTGCTCTGGAATTTGTTTCTCATATTTTTCAATTTTTTTTTTTAATTATTATTATTTAAGGATCATAAAGTGTAAGTCAGGTTGCTGCATTTTCAGAGACAGATGAAGCAAAGTGCTCCACTGGGAGTATTCAGCCCCAGTGCCTTGCTGTATTACGGCATATGGAGTTGCGTCTCCAGGCGCTGACATTAGCAGTCCTGCTTCAGGTAACTCATTTAGCTTTGGTGTCATTTTACAATAAATATACCATCCACCGACACAAATTAGACAGCTATTGAGATTAATTTTGAGGGACTATCGGCAACATCTTAAATCAAAAATCATTCTTTATTAGCATGCTTGGCTGTACAGTGCTCTCTTTTCCCCTTCCCCCCTCCCTTCCCTGCCACAAGAATAAATGAGCCCCCATGGTTGACACAGCGCATCAAGTGTTTTATAATAGTCTAATTGTAGCTAATGGTTTGTGCAGCTAATTAAGGCCCTATGAATTACAGTAATCAGTCAGCCTCATCTTCTAAACCAGATAGTTCTATTCAAGCGTCCCTTTAGGAAGAAACAAAAAAAAAAAAAAAAAAAAAAAAAAGAAAGAGAGAATCAGGAGAAAAAAATCTGAAAAGAAAGAGAGAGAAAGAAAAGAAAGAGAAAAGAGAGCATAATAATGTGGTATGTTCATTATAGTGCAAATAAATTAATATAACTTTTCTTTCAATTTCTTGTTAGTTATTACAGAAATGCTTATGTAAAGCATTTATTTTGAGTCCTGGCATTTTTACTTGCAATAGCAGAAGAGGGAATTATGGTGTTCTTATTTCTGATGCAGGGTATAGATTGCATTGGCCAAGAATATCTTCAATTGGGCAAAATGCTCTGGCTGAATTGTGACCCATCATCATTTAAGATAAAAGGTTAAATACAGGAATAGTATACATAAGTACTAATTGCACTGTAAGCAGATGTTGTGGGTGAAACTGAAGGCTGTAAATACACAGTATGTCATTAAGTTATGGAGAGAGCATTTCTAGTGCAAGATGGTGGGTGGCTCCTTTGAGAGAATGTCTGTACTGCCTGGGACATTTACTCACCAGCTCATCCATGCTGTTGTGTGTTAAGTAGCTAAGTACTCTATAAAAAGTCCTTCACTGCTCCCTTCTCCCCACAGCGGAATAGAGAAAGAGGAATGAAAGAGTAAATGCAAGGAAACACATGGGTCAGGATAAATAGTTTAATAAGAGGAGGAGTGGAAGAAGAGAGAGAAAACACAAAACCAAAAAAACTTTATACAAAGGCAGTAACTGACCATGTCCCATCTTCAGACCAAAACACAGATGGTACCCAACCAGAATATGAGCTGCTCAATCCTCCTACCTCTCCTTTATTTTTGAGCATGACAATGTGCAGCATGGAATCTCTCACTGGCAAGACTGGGTCCTCTGCCTGGTTATGACTTCTCCCAGCATCTGTGCACCTTAAATGCAATTATTGGGACGTTATAAACAGAGAAGGCCTTGATGCTGTGTAAATACTGTTCAGCAGTAGCTAAAATAGTTTGTCGTCAGTGTCATTTTGGCCACTTTTCTCAAGCAGCACCATACAAGCAGCTATAAAGAACATTAATTGCAACCCAGACAGACCCAATGCACAACCATTTTCCTGCCTGCAGGGTGGGTATCTGTCATTCAGATCCTGACCTCTATGTTTACAAAGCGCACTTAGCAGCAGACAATGCTGGGATTCGCTTTGGAGAATTTTCCTGTTTGGGAGAGACTTCCTGAAGAATAAAGGAGATAAAGAGAGGCACCAGTTAAGCACAGATCAAATTCCCTTCACAAAACTTAAATGTGTAAACTCACCATCTTAAGCCCTCAGTTGAATTAGAAGTGAGTGGTGGGCAACTTCAGCACATGATACCTCTAGCTTGTTTTAGGTGGCTAAACACCTACCTTTAGCCCAATGAAGTCTAGTGAGAAAAATCTCCCAAACAGTGTTCACACCCTGCCTACCTTGAGGACTGATATGCACTTGACTTGATGATAATAGTGGTAAAGGATAGGTCTTCTTCTCCTAAAGGTCACTCCTCATTTTTCATGAAAGCAATGAGTCAACATAAGAAAAGTTTGGACTTCATCATGAGGCATGTACAGAGATGGAGGACTGAAGCAGCAAAGGAACAGCATTTTGTTTAAATTTTAAAGATCCAGACCTCAAGGCTTCTATATACAGCTACTTTGATTATATCTACACTAGTGAATTAAACTGTGTCAGGGGATGGTCCCATGTTTTTTTGAAAGTTAATATTGTTTAATTTTACCCAAAAAAAACAAACAAACAAAAAAAAAAAAAAAACAAACAAAAAAAAAAAAACCAAAAAAAAAAACCAAAAACCTCATTCCATACCACTCATTTTGAGATTGAATAGATGTTTCTTGACGCTGCAAAATTACTGCTGTTCTTACCAAACTCTACAAGTTGTCCATGTTATTGAGTTACAGGTTCATCATCAACAGCAATCCTGACCAAGGGTACCAGACATAGCTCCATATAAGCCAGTGTGTTTAGACATCCCAGGATTTCATTGTTCAGTTCTGTTGCACAACTGTCCAACTTATGTCCATATTTATGGTCTGTTTGCATTCAGAGCTGAAGAGTTTCACTGTTTGTGTTACATGCAAAGCCTTGCCTTGCTGTAATTTTCAGAACCTACCTCCAGCCTGAGTTGAGGATGTCACTCAATGTTTAGCAGAAGGAGGAAAGCTGTGTCCTCATTGCAGAAGAGGTGTACTTGTGATAGAGCCCACAGTGAAGGTTCTCAGATGCCCATCCCATGTGCATGATGGTGCATGTACCTTTCTTGTTTTGGTTCCTAGAAACACATGGGAGATGGTATCTCCTTGATTCTTCAACTTGTATGAGTGGGCACCAGGAGCTCTGAGGGCAGTGCTGAGCCTGCTATCCCTGCAGTGTGGACATAGGGACAGTTGCAAATGGTTTTGTCTTTGTAACCCAGTGCTCTCAACAGTCACTTAAAATGTATGAAGCACAGATTCACTGATTGCTTTGCGTTAAAGCAGACAAAAACACCTCTCCTGTGATGAAGGGCTGAGAGAACAGGTATTGTTCTCTGTAAAGAGAAGGCTTTGATATGAGCTTATTGTGACTTTCCAGTACCTGAAGGTACTCATCAAGAAAGATGGAGAGGGACTCTTTTCAAGAGCATGTAGTGACAAGACAAGGGTGAATGGCTTCAAACTGAAAGACAATAGGTTTATATTGGATATTTGGGAAAAAAAAATCCTTACTGTGAGGGTGCTGAGGCCCTGGCACAGGTTGCCCAGAGAAGCTCTGGCTGCCCCATCCTGAAAGTGTTCAAGGCCAGGTTGCATGGGGCTCTGAGCAACCTGGCATAGTGCAAGTTGTACCTGCCCATGACAGTGGAGATGGAATGGGATGATCTTTAAGGTGCCTTGCTGTCCATGATTCCATGATTCTGCGTACAGTGTGTTGATCCCAAATTTAAACTCATAGTGCCTTTTACTCTTCCACCATTTGTTTGAAAATTTCTGAAAGTCTTCATCTTGTGGTACCAGGCACTTAAACAAAAATATTTTTTCTGATTGAATTTTCTTTCTAATTTCTTGGTTTTTTTTTTTTTTTTTTTTTTTTTTTTTTTTTTTGGTTTTTTTTTTTGGTTTTTTTTTGTTGTTGTTTTGGGTTTGTTTTTTTTTTTTTGTTTTTCTTTTCTGTCCTCCCACTTGTGTTATGTTATGGGAATTTCTTTGTTGTAGAATAATTTTTGTGAAAACTTCCAGTGCCAGACAGATTAGCAGACTGCACTGCCTGCCATGCTGCAGTTTCCCCCCTTTTACAAAACATCCTGTCACAGCCTCTCAATGTCAGCTGATTCACATTTACAGTACACAGTCCGGCTTCGTACTTCAAAAGTTGCCAGTCGATTTTTGTGCAAAAGCAAACCTGGGCTAATGTTTATGAATGGCTAATTCCCTGCTAGTAGGAGACTAGCATAAGAGGTCTGAACCATTTTTGATGCAACTAAAGCTCTGCTTCAGGTAAGCACTGGCTGGGACTGGTCAAGAGCTAAATGTTATGCCTATGTTCAAATACTTAGCTGATTCAGAACATGATGAAGGTGCATTTTCATCATCCCGTTTAAATCAATCTTGATCTGTAACCCCTCTACTCACTGCTATGTGGGAATTATGTTTTTTCATTTGCAGACTGGATTTAAGTATTGCTATTATGATGAACAGAATAGGAAGAAGGTTGAAAGATTTATGAAATATGTTTGTGATCTATTTTGTGTGAAACAGACCTTGCATCTCCAGAAGTGAAACCTAATACAATACCTAGGTTGAACTAAAATTTTGTTGATAAAATTAGGCAAACTTCTCACCTTTTTTTAGTGGACCTTGCTTTTACTTACTCCATTGGTTCTTCTAGATCTAGTCCTATAGTCATGCTTTCTCTTTTTCTTTATATTTACTTTATATATTAGGCTGCCACTTGCTTCAGTGCAAGGTAAATATGGCTTCAGATACAAAATCTGTATGATACAAAATCTGTATGATACAAAATCTGTATGATACAAAATCTGACAAAATGCTTAGGTCATTATTTTCATTCATTGTGTATACTTCCTTCTTGCATAAACATCCATGACAAAATGAGGATGAAGAATCACATCAAATGAATGCCTGACATAATAAAGCTGAGGGTGGGGTCATGCTGAAGCATATGCTATATAGAACCAGAGCTGAAATTTAGAAGTATTTAAAATTCTGATGCAGCTAAAATCCCCTAAATGGTCGTGGCTCCTTCAGTAAACTGTATTCAAAGTGAAATTACCTCCTTTTCCCTGATCTGACTATTAAGCTATCATCTCAGCACAGTCACTGTAGAATTTTCTAAAATTAATGGATTTATTAGTGATTACTGAGTCTGTATGGTTGGTTTTAGCTGGTGGTACAATATTGTCTTTTACTCTCATTTTTTCCTGCATTCCTACAGCTCTTTAACATTTACAGAAATGTTACATTAGCAAAAAAGAATAACCCCCATCTCTGTCCCAGATTTATATAAGCTATAGATCTCCAAAATACTATTTCTTAACAATAATACAATTAACGTAATAAAGAAATTATCTAAATAAGCAATGAGGAATATTGACAAGGAAGATTCCTTGAATAAGACACTTGTCTTCTGGATGAACTATCAGATAAATATGAACTGGGAAATAGGGTAACAAAAGGTGTTGTAATTTATTAAGGATCATAGAGCAGGTTATAGGAGAGCCATAAATATAATCCAGATCTCCTAATTCCCATTCCAGTGTTCTGTCATTTGCATCAAAATTGTATCACACTGACAGCTTGGGATTATTATGCTCAAACAGTAATGGTAAGTATGGCAATTATTATTATTATAAGCGTATGTTGGAAAATTAAATTTAAAAATGACCACTCTTTTCTAAGTAGGGGCTCAGCTTTCAGAGTGAAGATTTGCAGACCTACCTGTATGTATCTGATGACTCTAAAATACTCCATTCACAAAGGACTCCATTTCCTTCTGGACAAGTATGGAGCCAAATGTCAGATGGCCTTGACCCAGTGTGAATAGTTGAATGAAGGCTTGTGTCTGTACACAGTGATATCAAGCATCACCAGAAAAGCAGAAACTCAGTCAGCTTGTTGATGTGCTTTCCAAACTTCTTTAACTAAATCTGCAATTGGTATGGGGATCATTCAAATGCAAATATCAAGAGGGTGAACAAGCCATATTCTGTGAATTATCTTGGGACAGCAGTGGAGCTTTGGATGTAGGGATCCTTTTGCTACCCTCTTCTGACATGTAGTCAGTATTCTTGAGGGGTAAAAACCCCACCATGAGAAGCAAGACTTGTACTCTCATCTTTACTATTTTCTCATGTATGAGCAAATTCAAGATTAGCTAATGACTGAGCAAGAGAACATAGGAAAATGAGGATTGCTTTAGCTTCTTTGCTAGGAGGAAGTTCCTTATGTGCATCTTCCTTCATACACAACTTAAAATACGCATATTTTATTTTATAACTCTAAAGTGAAAATAAATCCTTAAAGAAACACAGGGCTCTTTGCAGCATCCTGATTATATATTCCTGCTTTATGTTTATGCATATACTAACATTTTTTATTTCTACTCACATTCCCAACTTTATGAATGACATTGATACAGGTGAAATAGGAAGAAGCAGAAAAAGGTGTTGTCACAGTTATCTGTAATTCAGAAGTTGGATACTGTGTGGACACAAGAAAGCTATCAGTTTGTACCTCTTCTAGGAGTCTGTGCTTTATTCACAACTAATGTTCCAATATTTGAGCTGCTGCATAAAATCAGCTTTGAATGAGCCCTTTCCAACACCTTCTTCTATGAGAGACTTCTAAGATACTGTCCTGTATTAAGGAAGATGTGTAATGAGTAAGGTTCAAATCACAGTAAAAATAAGATTTGAAGAAGTCATTTAACAGGTGACTTTTTTGTGAATATCAAGCTGAGATGCACTTTTCTCAAGGCACTTCTTAGGAGCATAAACACCTGATTTATGATTGTGGATTCTATTTCAGAAGTTATTAAAAAAATGTTCTGTACAGCTAGTCAGAACACAGAGGTTACAAAGTCCTTTTCAGATCTCAGTTTGTAAATGTATGAATAAAAGATGCCATAGAAAAAATAGCTATAATTAATAGAAATTATTTTTAATTTTCATCTTATTTTTATCATATTTCATTTTATTTGTATGATTGTACTGTCTCCATTGCTTAGTCAAATTCTTGTGCTCAAACAATTATTCTGAAACCTATTTACCCACTGTAACTTAGTTCACCTTTCAGCCTGTGTGATTTATGAGAACTAAACTTAGCTTGCAACTAAGATTTCCGCTAAACTGAGACTCTTTACAGCAGAAAAAAAAAAAAAACAAAAAAATTTTGTTATCTATCCTACACTGTTCATAGATACAGGCACTTGTGAAGACTGATTTTACTAAAGTGCAGTGAATATGTACATCCATTTTGTCTGTTAACAGTGGGAACAGAAAATGTTGACATTTACATGCAAAATCCTTCCCCATAAAAGCAGTGGAATGCACTTTAAACTGTTCACTATTCCATCAAAGAAAAACACAGATTCATGGATTTTAAAGTCAAAAGAACGCACAAAAAAAATTAGACTTGAAGCAACCTTTGAAGACAATCCAAATATATGCTGAACACAAAATGATGCAGATCTCAATTGCGTTGCTCAGTTTTTCTTTCTGATGAATTTTGAAGATGTCCAGAGATGAAGACCTTTCTCATCTCCCTTAGCAACCTGTTCCAGTGCTTAACAATTTTATTGTTATGTTGTTTATTATTCCCTTTTGTGCAATGAAAAATTCTCCTGCCACATATTGAAACTATGGCCTCCTGTCTGTGCTGTGTGTATCTCTGAGGGTAGTCAACTTCTATCAGCTCTATTATGGTGTAGATGGAAGCTGAAATAATATTTATCCTTGTCTTTTCTAGAATAATGTATATGTGATATATTCCAGCATTCTCTCTTGATTATCCCCTTCCAAACTCACTGGTTTTTCATTGTTTGGTTTCCTTGAAGGCCAAAACTGGACACAAGAATATACGACCTGATATGACCCTGGCATATGAGTGTGCCAGATAGAGGGTCATTCTTAAAACATGCTGGTTACAGATTGGTTTATGAGGATCAGCATTTGGTCATCCTGGGTTGGCAAGGTGACATATGACTGCCTTTTGTCAGCAAGAGTCATGGCCCTTTTCTGCAGAGCTGCCATGTAGCCATCCCCAGCCTCTACTGCTGCACGCAGTTATTTTGCTTTGGTGAGGGCTTGGTTCATCCTATACATGAGATTGCTGGCAAAAGTGTTAAACTATTCTCTCATACTGATCCCAGGGAAGCTCCTCATTAACCATCTGTCTTTCTGACTTCACAGAATCCCTTCACAGTTGGATGGGACCTCTGGATATCTTGCTGTTCAACCACTATGCCTAGGCAGGGTCACCTGGAACAGGTAACACAGGAACATATCCAAGTGGTTTTGAGGGTCTCCAAAAGGAGAAGAAGACTCCACACCCTCCACTGGAAACTGTTCCACTGCTTTGCTACCTTCAACACAAAGAAGTTCTTCTTCATGTTGAGGTGAAACTTCTTGTATTTTCATTTATGGTCAATGCTCCCTCTCCTGTCACAGGGCACCACTGACAAGAGTCTGGCCCCATCTTCTTGTCACCCTCCATTAAGATATTTTTACATATTAATGAGACTCCCTCTCAGACTTCTCTTAACCAGAATAAATAGGCCAAACGTCCTGCATCTCTCCTGATAAAAGGGATGCACCAGTCCCCAAATCATCTTTGTGTCCTCTGCTGGACCTGCTCCAGTAGCTCCATGTGCTTTTTGTGTTGACAAACACAGAACTGGACTCCACATCCACATGTGCCTCACCAGGGCTGAGTAGAGGGACAGGATCACCTTCCTCAGCCTGCTGGCCACACTCTTCCCGATGCACCCCAGGATACCACTGGCCCTCCTGGCTGCAAGGTCACACTGCTGGCTCATGGCCAGCTTGTCACCCACCAAAGCCCCCAGGTCCTTCTCTGCAGAGCCACTCTCTGGTAGGTCAGCCCTCATCCTCTGCTGTTGCTTGGGGCTTTTCCTCCCCAGGTGCAGGACCCTACACTTTCCTTCATTAGGTTTCTCTGTGTCCAGCTCTCCAGCCTATCAAGTCATGGAAGCCTGGAATTACCCTTTGCCAACAGAAACTGAGGCAAACATTGGGCATCAAAGCTTTTCCTACAGTCTTTAGCACAACATCTCCTGTCCTTTCAGCAGCAATCCCATGTTAACCTTGGTCTTCCTCTCGCTGAAAGTATTCTTTTCTCTTACTAAGTGCTGTCCTTGACATTCCTTACCAGTTTTAACTCCAGCTGGGATATGGCCTTCTTACTTCAAACCTTGGATGACTGGACAGTATTTCAGTGTTATTACTCACAGTTCCACATCGAGCTAGCCTGGCCCCTGGCCATGCTAGCCTGTTTTGTGTAGATCAAGATGGATCATTCTGGTGCTTTGAGGAGGCTGCCCTTGAAGATTTTATCTTCCAGGGCAAACTTCAAGCTTTCACACATGCCAACTGCCTAAACCTACTCTTCTGATACACAGGATCTTTACGCTGATAATACCTTAGTTTCTTCCCCCCTCAATGCTAAATCATGGTCACTGTGGCAGAGGCTCCAAGTCTCAGATTCCTGTTCAGTTCTGCTTTATCTGATTAGTGAATCCAACACAACATCTCTTTTATTTTGGACATTCACCATCTTCAACAAAAAATAATGACAGCAGTCCAGCTTAATCTTCTGTATAGCACCAGTCACAGAATTTCATGCTTGACTCAGGGTTGAGCCTAGTAGCTTGTCTTTGGTTAGAACATCTTTTCCGGAAAAGCATTCAGTATTGATCTGAGGACAAAAAAGTGATGAATAAGCCAGTTTTCCTTCTTCATAGTGCATAGTTTTCCTTCTTCATTAGAAGTGGGTACTTTATTTTAATTCACCTGATTTCACCTTTCAGATCTGGCTTATCTAGACTTTTCTGCTAAGTGAAAGAATCCTGTGGCCCTTTTCTTTTTTCATATAGAGGTACTTACACAGAAAAAATCATGATAGTGTGGTAAAAATATATTATCAAGTTTTCATATAGAGAGAATATCTTTTAATATTTTCTGCTTTCTGGAACTTGGAAGTGTAAAAAGTTTCATTAAGGAGAAAGAGCAGTGAGTTCTGATATATCTAAAACTTTGTCTAAAGGGTTGAGCTAGTCCATTCAGGTATTCACTGAGGCAATTAACTCATTCTTTGGTTCTATTGTATATGTAATAAGCATTACTATGGGCCTCAGGTAAGTCTTGAGCTGGAAAGTAATAGTATAACCTTATCAGAAGCAAAGAGTGTAGCTTCTGAAACAATGACTTTTACATAGTGAGTATGACAAATGAAAGCATTTTCCTCTTGTTTAAGAAACTAGGTTTTTATGAGTTTATTGTAGGATATTTAAAAGGATGGAGAAATCCTTTATTTGCGTTTGTAAATTTTATTGGCACTAGTGTTTCCAGCTTTTTTTTTTTTTTTTTTTTTTTTTTTTTTTTTCTGGGATTTATTGCTTTTTTATTTCAAAGCAATAAGAACTTGAGAGAAAAATTCTCAGCACAATGTGTCAGACTTTTCTGCTCAGGTACAGTTTTCCACTTAGTTTTCCACTTCTCCAGTTTGGCTGACATGTTAAAACTACCTCTTTATGTGTCTGTGTAAGTAGTCATTTAAACAAGGAATTTTAATCTTCAGCATTTTGAAGGGGTTTTGGCAGGTTTGGTTGTGGTTGTTTTTTTCCCCTTAAGGATCTCTGTATATTACTTTGATTTAGGGTTTATGAAATTAATTTAGCTACAGGTTTTTTTAAATTTCCATTCTTATTCCTTATTCAGTTTATCTTTGTGTATTTCTTTCCTCTTCACACCTCTTCAGTTTTTATGAACAAAAATGTTATTTTTTAAAGCAACTTTCATCTTTGGGGTTCAACATATTAAAACATTCTCAGAATGATGGATGGCAATTTTCTGAGCGCAATTAATCTGCAATTCCAACTGATTTCATGATGTTATTGTCACAATTTAAAGAGTCACTGAATACTTCTAAAACTATCCATTTTTCTTTTATTTAATAGTGTGAACATCAACTATGAATTTTGAAAGCTGTTTTTTTTTTTTCACTTACACATATTAAAAGTAGAAAGGTCAATTTAATTTCCTGAGCTTGTTTTATTCAAATTTATCTGTTAGTTTCTTGAGTGCAGAGCTTAGCATAGTAAAGTTCCCTGTGCAGGAAAAGCCATGTAAAACTGATGGAGCAGAATAGGAAACTACGAGCTGTCCTACTGAAAGATTATGCTGACTCTGAAGCCTGGTCCAGGGCTTTTTGCCATCAGTGGGCATCTCTGTTTGAAAATCAATGGATTGTCATTCAATTCAAAAAATCAAGGATGGGATCCTCTACAAAGAGCAGTGGGTGGGAGCATCATTTACTTCTGGAGTGTGCTACCAGCACGCTTCTTAAATGGAGACAGAGAAAAAAAATTCTGTGCATTTCAGTTTCTGCCAGTAATTCTTTTTGCTTTATTTATTTTTGATATAAAACTTTGATAAATTCACAGGACTACGAGTCATTAATGACCTAAACCAAAACATGTTCATTAACAATAAACAGAACATAAGGGGGAAAATGTTGCCATACAGGTACATGAAATTAATTTATTAACTGAGGCTTTGTTCATATGTACTAGCTTTCCAGGTAACTGTCCTGAATCCCTGTAACGTCATCAGTAAGAAAAGCATTTCCATAAAGTTACACATCCATTTTCAAAGTGGCATGGCAAGTAAAGGGCAAAATCTTATATAAAACCGATTTTCTTTTCAGTATCTACAGATGGAATTAAAATGATTACATTCAAAGAGATCTAAAACAATTGCTATGTTATCACCCATAAAATTTAGTTTTGTTGTAATTTTTTAATGGACTTAAGGAATTCTTTTATTCCCATGGAACTAAAAAGATCATCAATTGTCATGAGCATCAGAAAGCTTGAAAGAACTTTTCCCCAGTTGACCCAGTCCACATGCCATGAAGCATTTCATTATGAAAATACAGCTGTAACTTACTGAGAATTTTTTATCCTTTTCCTAGTGCATATCCCTTTGTACAGCATCTGCAAATGGCTGCTGATTATGTTGGATTGAAGAACAGGATATTCTCTCAAAAAGCAGCAATGAATTGGCCAACTGAATTTTCAACTGTCACAAACAAGTTTCTGCAGTTACCACAAAATAGTCCCCAGTTTTATTGCAGCTGTGAAAAGCATTATGTTGGCAAGACCTCTCTGCTTCAAATGCTTAACTTTACTTTGTCACTTAAATTATCCATCAAAAGTCACATTTTCTAATGAGCGCCCTTTGATGTCTTTTTCTTCTTAAACTTAAGTATTTCAGCATGTCAAGGTGACTTCAAGGAGGAAATGCACTTAAATTATTGTTCATTTGAAGGGCTTTTCTTGTGGACAGCATGATTATCTCATCTTGTCAGGGAGGTGGCCAGGGGTTAGCTTTTGTTCTATCTGTGTCCTATTTTCCTCCATCTCCAGTTTCTTACTCATTGTCTGCCAGAATACAAATCAAGGCAATGATTTATGTTGGATAAAATGTCCATCATCTTTCTGGTGTGCATCTCTATCAAGTTACAATAAAGCAGAGCTGTTTGTGACATTGACACAAATGCAGTATTGGTACAATCAAACTGTAGTATTGAATAATGTGAGTGTATGAGTTTCTCAATTCCCACATTAAGGGTGAGAAAAAAAATAGAACCTGTTAGGTAACAGCTAAAAGGAAAAGTCACACAATCCAGGTTTTCTAATCCAGACACTGAGCTCTTTATTTAGATACAATTGCCCATGGTAGAGTCAAGTGTCTTCAGATGCTTACCTAAGACCTCAAAAATTAGGATTTTACATTGTTAGTCATAGATCTCTCATTTTATTTTGAGCAAGTCATTTAGGTTGTTTTACTGACTTCATGGAAATGTTAATCTCCTAGGAAATTCTGTATCTTACATATTTTGTATCTTATGATCCAGCTATGCCTGTGAAACTGGTATTTCTACTCAGCCATATGTCATTTAAATTGATATTCGGACATCTTTTGATAAATACGTAACAAAAGTAGATAACAAGACAAAACACTAAGCAAGTAAACTAAATTGCTGTGCAATTCTGTATTTGTTATCTTGAGGCAGGCACAGACTGAATTCCTGAATTCTGAAGGTTCAGTTCCCAATGTCAAGTCCCAAGCTAAGAATCTTTAATACCTTGCTGGCACCTCCAATGTTTTACAAAACTGTATCCATCTTAAATGGAAAAATGAACCAGTGATCAATAGCTGCAGTTTGTATGACTCTAGATTTGTTTTCCAAAGTCTGCTAGAGGTGAGGTTCTTCCCATTTTTACTACAACAGAATTAACAAAGAAAATACTACTACTATAAAATACATTGAAAGTAGAAACAAGAAAACAAATGTGGTTCATATGACAAAAACAAGTTAGATAATTGAAGGAATATTCTCGAAAACTATCATCTCAAGAAAATGTTTGAAAGACTGAATTTCAGTTTGGGAAAATTTATTGAGGCAAATGGGTTTAGAAGAGGGTTCAAAACACAAGGCAAAGACTCTCTTTTCCTACCACCCACCATTTTGATAGAAATTGTTCATCCACTTTTCAATTAAATAAGCAGATATTCTAGTTGCACGCTTGGAATTAATATGATTGTCTGACTAAAAGAAACAAATTGACATCTGGAAAAGAAATAAAAAGAAAACTATCTTCTGAACTCAAAAAGCAATAAACTTTATATTAAAAACTGAAAGTTTATTTCAAATTCCAAGAGGATTGAGGGGTTTTATGTATATTTTTTCTTTCTGACATAGCTTTGAAGTTAAAAAGGTCATACATATTTCACCTGCTCACTAATTGATTTTTTTTTTTTTCTTTTTTTTCTTTTTTTTTTTTCTATTCAGATCCTGCAAATTAGAAGCTTCGGAGATTATCAGGCAGCCACAGTCAGAGCTGAAGAATTATCAGAGAATAATCTTGTACTATTGCAAACTCCCTGCTATTAAGTATCATCCAATCATTCATTCAAGGAATTGTTATATATTTGTTCAGCTGCTCTGCATTGTTAAAGTCTCCTTCATTCCCTTTCAAATTTACTTTCATGAACTGTATAAGCATTATAGATGGTACATAATAAATCTCGCTGTAAAGAAAGAGCTGATTCTTTTAAATTTTATTTTTATTTAAACCAAGTTCAAGGTTGAAGAATCATGTCCATGCACAGAGCTTAAGATGATAAAAAAAGATATTTATAACTTTTCCTCTTAGTTTCCATGGGCATGCTTCTCTTACTCTCTCTTCAACTTAACACTTAGTAGAGAGCAGCTCAGAGGCCTAACATGAGTGGATCAAGAGTTGACCAAAATGAGGGCAAACACATCTAAATCTCAGTAGCTGATGCTTTTGCTATTTCAGGCTGGCAACTTCTAGAAGAGGAAGATTGAGAAATCCTGAAAGAAGATACTTTACACTCTATAAACACAGAGGAAGAGGGTACCAGTCTCTCTATGTCATTGGCTACAGCTCCTCCTTATCTTTTCCTATGATGCCAGCAAGGAAATGGTAGCAGAGAATTAGACTGAAATGTCTTGGTGGCTGCACTGAGTTGTCCACTAAGAGATTGATGAATTTCCCTTCACATGGATGTCACTGATGACACAAATTGTAGGGCCAAAAGGAATAAGGCCTTGACATTCTAGAGATAACCCCAGGCAACAGTGGGAACAGGTTGAAAAATGACACCACTTGGGCTAATTTTTAGGTCATGAGTAAATGTGAAGGGCTGGGCATTTTCTGAAAGGCTAGAAAGTAATGTCAGCAAGACCTGGTATTTCATGCATTCTCCTGTGCGTGAAACTCATTGCTCTTTTACATGGGAATAAGAAACTGCAGCCCTACATGTTTTAAAAACTCATGAAAAAAGATGACTTCTCATCTCTCAAAAAGAACACCAATAAAACATGTTAATGTCTGGTAACTTCAGAAGTTTTTTCCATTGATGCTGCTTCTATAATTAACCATCTATGTTCTCAGAATGCTATTATTTCTAGGAAGAATATTTTAGCCAAAATAGGATTAAGCTCGTATGTCATACAGCCCAAGAATACACATAGTTACAATTATGTTACGCATAACATACAGTTACAGAAGCTCATCTAATGGGATGGAATGATACTAACTCATTCATTCAGTGCACTCACTTGTGCATATCTATCAAAACAAGGCTTTCTCATTTACTGAAAGCTGCTGTTGGACTCCTTTTGGAGCCTTGTCTCTGCACCAAGTGACATGCAAGAGTCACATCTCCTTTACCATCCTCCTGAACTACATTCAGGGGAGGAAACAGACAGCAGCAGTATTTTTTGGCTTGAAGAAATTTCATATCTAAAAGTGAGACAAGATTCCAAGAAAAATATTTTCCCCACATAGAATTCTGGGTGTCTAATAGGCTAGGTGTGAGTTTGTCTGACTGTAAGTAAGTGCATGCTGCATCCCATGGTGTCATGGTTTTGGCTGGGATAATTTGTCCCTTAGTAGCTGGTACAGTGGTGCAATTTGCATAGAGTATGAGAATAATGTTGATAACAGAGTGATGGTTTAGTTGCTGCTCAGCAGAGCTCACCAAATCAAGGACTTCTCAGATTCCTCTTACAATGAGCAGATGCACAAGAAGCCAAGAGGCATCACGACCAGGTCAGCTAACCTGAACTGGCCAAAGGGGTATTCCATATCATAGAACATCACCCCAGTGAAAAAAATGGGTAGAATTTGCTGGAAGTCACTGCTCACTCCTGGAAAACAGGCTGGGCATTGATCAATGTCCAGTCATGTGAGCAATCATGTTGTGAAACATTTGTTTCTCTTCAGTTTCATTCCTCCCCCTCCCTGTTTTTTGTTTGGATGATGATTATGATGATGATGATGTTTGGGTTGTTTTAATTATTAAACTCTTCTTATTTCAAGCTAAGAGATTTACCTTTTCCTTGTCATTTTCCTTCCTGTTGGGTGCATGGTGGGGGCTGAGGGAGTGGCTGCATAGCCCAGAGCTGCCAGCTGGGGTTAAACCATGATACATGGGCATGTCAGCACATGCTTGCACAAGGAATTGGGGTAAACTACTAGTGTCTCTTATGAAAATACATATTGTTTAACGATAACAAATGAGAAAAATATATGCTTCATACCATGTCAATTTTCTCATAAACAGTACTGCACTGTGTGAGAGCTTCAATGCTGGGAAATCTAAGGGGAAAGAAAAAACTCCCAGTATTTCTTTATCTATTTATTTAATGGGCAACTCTCCAGTAATTAATTACATAAAATAAGCTGAACTCTTGAAACAAAGGAGAAGGACAAGAGTGTGAGTCCTCTAAGGGCCTGAATATTTTTAGCTTGCCACGCAACCGTCTTGATGAGATTTATAACTTTTCACAAGGAAGCAGCAGTTTCCCTTCTGAAAGGAATTCCTGAATGGAAAATTGTTTACTTGAAACCAAGTCCACGGGGGGAGTTAGCTGTCTGGCCTCACTTGTGTGGCTGACAAGACTACCAATACTCCATGGGTCAGCAAGGAAATTCAGTACATTCAGTGCTGAGTGGTAGGACCCTGCATTATACAGAGAGATGATGCCAAAAAGAAAGGATGAGTCCCATATTACCCTAAGAACTCTGGTCTTCCAAAAGCTTTAATCCCTTCCATGAATTTAGGCTGTTCTTTAAAAAAGAGAACACTACTTTGCTCCAGAACAGAGGTTCCTCCCACCTGGATCTGCAGGTCTTATCTGAAGTGCAGAATTTACACAAGCAGGAAAATGCCTGAATGGACTTAAACTTCTTTTTCTGGAAAATGACCAGCTACATGCTTGAAAATAAAGCCTGATAAATTAATGGCATGCACCTATTTCTAATCTGGGAAGAGCAGTTTGTCTGCTTCCCACTGCTCTACCTAGAATGCCAAGTAACTGTGTGTGCTTCCTCTCTGTTTAACAAATTAAATTACTTAAAACTGCTTTTTGATTTATCATTATAAGCCTACAAATATTCTTACCCTAGATCCATCCCTCCTGTTAAATTTTTGCATTTTATATGAAATTATCCATTAAGGGAGCTCACAGAAATGATCTGCAGCCCAATTTCTATGGTATTTATATAGAAAGACATCCACAAGTTCTCTGGATTTCAGAAGGAGAATTTATCCACAAGAACTAGTGCACAGGTTTCTTTCCCTCCTGTCATAGAGCAATTCAGAGCCATGTTGTACAGAAAAGAGTCCAGTTGAAGGAGGGAGCAGAGTGCCCCCTCAGCAAGTTTACTGATGACATGAAAAAAGGAGCTGGAACATCTGTCAGAAGAGGAAAAGCTGGGAGAACTGGGGCTGTTAAGTCTCAAGTAGAGACAGCAGCTCGGAGGGATCTTATCAATGGATATAAATATCTAAAGGAAAGGTGCAAAAAGGACAGATTCTTTTGTAGCCAGGACCAGAGGTAATGGGCAAAAGTGAAATGCAGGGGGTTCAACCTGAACATCAGGAAATACTATTTTGCTGTGACGATAACTGAAGGCTAGCACAGGTTGCCCAGGGATGTTGTAAAGAACTCCATTCTTGGAGATACACAGAAGCCATCTAGACATCATTGGACAGCTCACTATAATTTTCCCTGTTTGAGTAGGGAAATTGGGCCAGATAACCTCCAGAGTACCCTTCTCACCTCAATCAATCCATTATTCTGTGATACTGTTTATCTGGATACACCTTTTTTAACTGCAGGTTTCCTACACCTTTGTGAAAAATTTCACCTCACTAACAGTTTGGTGCAGGGAAAAGAGTCTTATGTATGCAAACAATATTCACCCAAAACTTTCTAGGCTCTTTTTTTCTCCCAGATAATGATTCTGGAGACTTAGACTCTACCCTGAATTTAGGTTTCCTTTCAAGATCAAACATCTGACTCATGTCTAGAGCAGAATTCTGCTCAGCATACAAAACCAGAAGTTAGGCTGGCAGACAGAGTGACTAGGTATTTAATTCTCTCTCATTCAGCTCCTAAGCTGTCCAAACTCTCCCAGTTCTGCTTCAGCACATGCAAAATCCTGGCTCAGAAGCAAATGTTATGTTTATTGTATGTAGCTCACAGATGGATATCGTACAAATGCAAGCAAATATGAATGATAGATACTGAATAATTGCTGTGTGTTCTCCTGACTCTCACCTAATGTAAGAAAGATCACTTTGGTCCCTTGTTTTCTGGCTGTTGTTAGTTTTGGTTCATATTTATTTTGTTGCCTTAGCTGTTATTTTGTCAGCTTCAGGTGTTTCCTTTGATTAACACACAGCATATTCTCCCCTAGTCTGTTATTTTTTTTCTACTAGCTCTGTCATAATCTGTCAGGTACATTATCTTTTTATATGTAAGGGTTGTTACAGAAATATTTGATAAGCAGATTTTAAAGAAATCATATGTATATTTTTAATCTAAATACATAGATATGTTTTAAGAAAGGAAAATGGATACATATGACACTCAGACAATTGTGATACAGAGAGCTATGTATGCTCAATGCCTTTTATACTCATAGTAAATAGAAAGTGGTGTTCAAAGCACTGGAAACTCCTTCATCAATTGTTTAGTCACATTATGGAAAAGATTCTGCCTCATATCTTACCCCTTCTCTCTATCATCTCAAGCATCCCCTACATGCTGTTTTCCTGTTTTGTACCTGGAATGTTGGGCTCTCACTACAACAGGCAGTGTACAGAAATAGTGCCTCAGGACGCACTGAGCTTTTTCATATGGTTCATGACAGGACCAGACCTTACCCCAAAACAGAGATTTTACTGGTTGGATTCTGTGTCTTCAAACACTCAGGTTTTTTTACCAGTGCTATGGCAATCTCCATACTTAGAAGTTTGTGCAAGTCAGTCCAATGGAAGAACTCTGTATGGTCTATGCAAGGCCTCTAAGACAAATTAAAGTTTGTGGAGAACTTATAACATGGACATTGCTCCATTTTCATTTGGGGGGAAGAGAATAGGAAATATAAATAAAGAAAAAAAATAAACAGTATTTGTGGAAAAAATACTGTTAACTTCCAGAAATTTGATCACTAATATTAAAACTGTTGTCCTGTGGTGTAAATTACCTGGTCTTACAGCCTTTGAGCAGCTGTGGACACATTTAGAATGTTATTCCAATGAAAGAAAATGTAATGCTTTAAACCCATAGCAGTTAGAATTAATAAATCTGACTTCCAGTTTTGTATTTACCACTTGGCTGGAGCAAGGAAGTGTGGGTGTGTAAATGTTATTTATTTCATTTTTATTTTTCTGAGGATGAAAAGTTGTTGCGTCCTGAGGTTCGGGTTTAGATTAGGGGTTTTTAATTTATGTTAGATAGCCAAATTCCGTAATCCCGCGCACCCCCTGTGTTTTCCCCTTCCTGCGGTGGTTTGCTCCTCGCTGCGTGCTATTGGAGCTTACCCCAGTCACTCCTGCGGACACTCCCCGTCGTGTCCAGAGAGTTCCCCACCAGTCACCCCAATCCCACATCCCCCACTAGCCCAGGGACCCAGGAACCGCCCCAGCGCCGTCATGATTGGTCGCTGTGGTCGACATCACCACCACAGCAGCCGCCCCTATTGGACAGGAGGCCGTGGATTCTCTCATCCCGCCCCCCATAAAATCCTACACCACCAGAACCCTGGCGCCATTTTCTCCCATGCGAGTGCCAGGAGCAGTCGCATCTTTCCACCGAACTGCTCCACGTGACCAATAAATCATTCCAGTCCAGCACAGAGTAAATGGACAAATTCCTTATTTCTTTGCCGGATCCCTAGCACACGGTTACAGCAGCTGGCCAGCCCACGCGCCCGAGACACGGAAGTCGTGTCCGGGAACCCATGGCAGAAAACCTCAGCAGCACGTGGAAGCTACGCCACAGCCGGGCTCCCAGGAGCTACGCTGCAAAAAGTTTTCTTCTTTTTTCCCATTCAGGATGTGGCTTGAAATGTCTGAATTCTGATAGAGATTAAGAGCAGGAGTGAAGTGCCATGGGTAGGTGAGCAGACACCTGCATGCAGACAGATCACTGCAGAAGTCAGAGAAAATTTTCTTAGCCTTCTACATCCACAAAAGACTAGAGCCTTATTGAGAGTCTTGGAGAGAGCAGCAGAAACTCTTGCCTTGAAAAACCCAAGGAAAGAGTTAACAGAAAGCATGCTGCCTCTCTTCAGCAGCCTTGAGCAGTTGGTGCCTTTGCCATTAATATTTTCACATGTAGGTTTTCTATTTGCCTTGAATTACTGAAATACACTAAGCACATCTCTCCAAGGACCCAAAGTGATGGTGTAATAGGTTCTTGCTAATAGCTTGAAACTATACAGCAATCTAGTTTTAAAATACAACACAAATCTTTATCTAAAAGCACTAACACCTCACTCCTGTGTTCGCCGAGTATGTTTTCACATTTCTTTTTGCAATGCCTACCAGGGAGGGGGTGGGCGGTGGGGAAACAGCTACAAGAGAAGTGATGCATTCCAGGCAAAGAGCCAATTTAAAAAGTCTGTTCCCTCCAGTTTGCTGTCACTTGTCACGGTTAAACAAAACATGGAATAGAAAAAGAGAAATTGGCTTCAGTGTAAATGTCAACATTCTGATTAAAGCAAACATGAAGCATTCACAACTCCTGACAAAAAAAAAAAATTAAATTAAATTATGAAGGGTATGCAAATGAGGCCCTCCATCCATAGGATTAAGCATATGTATGAATCTGCATTTTCTTTTTATACTATTAAAACGAATGTAACAGAGATGGGTGCTGGAGAGCATGCAGGCATCTTTTTTCAGGGGGTGAGGCTTCCCAGCATATTTGTGTAACCTGAGTGAATGAGAATGTGAGTGCAGCCCCAGGTGTGGGTTGCATACATTGTCTCACATTAGGCATCTGTGGGTCGGTAAATACAGCATGCACCTGACTTTTGTCCACTCCTGTTTGCATGTAAGAAAAACAAGATGGTTCTTAACTTCAGGAGGATATTCCACTTTCAATACACAAATATGTGAATAATGTACTTGGTTAATGCCAGCAGCAGCAGCAGAAAAAAAAAAAAAAATCTGAAATGAGGAAAAAGAAAGACTTGGAAGTAAAAGCAGAATCTGGAAAGAAAAAAAAAAATCAAAATCAAGAAATCTTCACCACTTGAGAATACTTGAATTGTGCTGTTTTCCAGTCAGGATAATGAGAATTATGAAAAATATATTAATAATTTAAACCTGGGTAGGATATGGTCCCAGTTCCTCTGTATCTTGTTAGACACAGATCTTGGAAATTGAATTGTTTGAAAGCGTGCTTTTGCAAAGCTCTCTGCATGCATTCATAACATAAAATTTTAAAGCAAGTGTAATACATTTGAATTCCATAATTAAAATTAATGGGAAAATGAAAAATAAATGGCCTGCACTGGTCCAGTTTCCCCTTCTGTGGAATATGTTTCACTGGTATGCCTTACTGTGTATGTGGTGTGTTTGTGTGGTATACTTAAGTTTGGTTTGTTTTCTTTTTTCCTTTCCATATTGGTTTCTCTGTGTGAATCTATTTGTAGCTATGTTTTCAACTATTCCCTCATCAGTAAATATGCAAATATATGAAAATACTACATAAGCCACTAGACAATATTCTTTACCCAGAATTAGAAAGTATTTCTACTTAGACAAAGCAGAGTCTGTGCACTCAAAACATTTTATTCATTATTTCAGGACACTACCCTACTACCTATTCTCTACTCCCTCGCCTTAGAAAATGTGCGTACAGAAAAGAAATCTGAGGAGATTACCACAGATTTATTTTTAATAACTGCATTTAGAAACATAAATTCTGTTTTAAAACCTGTATAGCAAACTTAAAGACTGGTATAAAATAAGCTTGGCATGTTCAAGGTGCATGAGGATTTATCTGGGTTGCTAAAAGCAGTGCCTGCCCACATTTTATTTTTCTGTTTGCTACAAGAAGACTACAGTGATGGGCTCAGCACAGCACTTAACAAAATCATCCATCTGTCCCCTGTGGTCAGCTTAAAGGGGTTAGCTTTCTCCTGTTTTCTCCGTTCCTTCTGTTCCTTGCAGAAAATATTATTTCAATGTATTTAAAAATCTGCTTATATATCCAATCTAGTTATTTATCAACATAAAGGATGGATAAATATGTATTTTATATTTTCTAATGTTTCTTGCCTATAAGATTGCATTTTTACAGTGGTATATAAAAGTCCCTGTTATCGAATTTACCAGTCATTTTCATTTTTCTGACATAGACCTATAGGACCTTAAATAATTAGCATAAGATTAAACACTGTAATACATTTCACACTCTATGCATTGGATTTCTGAGATCCCCATAAGAGTTAAACTTTTTTTTTTTTTGCTTACAGGAACACACTGTGTAGCTTTCAAAGACTTTTCAAAATGGAATTAGACTCAGGTGCTCTATAATCTTTCTCTAAAACTCTTGTTTTACCAGCACATTTGCCCCTTTATGCAAAACACACTTCCTTCCCCTGTAGCATGGAGGGAGAAATGCACTCGAGCAGGGAAGTGAACAAGACCAAGTCACAGCCTGACTGGACTCAGACCTGATTGCTATAGATCGGTTCTTGCAAACTTGCCAAGCTACAAACACCAGGGGCTGTGCATGGGGCAGCTCTGGACATGGGCATACAAAGCTGATGGACTGACAAAAATTTAGGTTTTAACAATAGATTTTAAATGGACTTCTACACTGCAGGCAGAGAATAAGAAAATAAAGATTTGGGTTTTTTTTCTTTTCCCTAAAATATTGCCTACTGCTACTCTATCCTGGCTTACAAAAGGCAGGAATCATAACTTGCAGTGTGATTATTCATGGGCCTAAATTAAGTCTGATTTAGAGAGAACATAGGTTTAACCAGTGACTCAGTAGTGGTTGCAATGGCATCTTTGAGTGGGAGCAAGCATAAATGTAAATTGCCTAAATTAGGCGTCTATATCCTTACATTGACTTCTATAAGTGAACAGCTGGACCAGAAGCAAGAGGAAAAGCTCAAAGATTTGTCAGGAACATCTGCCTGAAACCAAACCAAACACAGGGGTCTTATCAATGGAAAAACAAATTATAGGACTCACTGAGATCAATTATTGTAGAAATCATTCTCTCCCCTTCCCCTGCCACCATACAAAAAGATTACATAAACTCCTGAAAGCAGAATTCCATCAGTACAAATTAATTATGGTGATTAGAAAGAAATCTAAATCACAGACAGATTATAAACTACTGATTTGCGGATTAAATGAGGGTGTATGCTTATATACATATTGCTTTTCGTAATTTTTTCCCATATATGCCTGACCAGTCATTCTGGGAGAGAAGATACAGGCTTATCTCACATTTTGGTTTTATGCACTATGACTATTTTGATGAACCCATTTTATTCAGTCCTAGAATAATGAATTCTGAGGCTGAGCTGATATTTGTCACTTTAAATTTATAAAAAAAAAATGAAAGAATGGCATGTATGCCTCACATTTCATTAGTAATAACTATGCCTGTATAACTATAAGTGACTCAACTGTAAAGAAAAGGTCTGATAATGATTTTGCGGTTTTTAAAAGCATGTTTGGGTATATAACTCATTACCTTTCATACACACAAATACTGAAAAGGAATGTGTTTTCTGCAGTCTGAATATATACCCAGATATTATCAGCATTTGCCACATACAGAGCCCACAACATAAGGCATCACCACAATGTCATGGCTGAAATTCACAACTTCTCTATGCTTGAGCTTTGCAAAGTGCCTCTAACCTTAGCATGAGCAGAGCCCTAAATTCCATGGCCACAGATCAAACCCTTCCACTGATGTAGTCACTCCATTGTTGAAATCCAACAGATCAGGCAGGCAGGCAATAAATTTTTAAATAGTTCACTTAGGAAGGTTTGGCTGGCACCTTGAGAAACCTGATCTAATAGAAGTTGTGCCTGCCCATGGCAGAATGGATGGAACTAGATGACCTCTAAAGAGCCCTTCCAATCCAAATCATCCTAGGATTCTAGGGCTCTATTGCAAAGAATGAGAGAAAATAGAAGAAGAAGTACTTAGAAATCTAGGTATGTGTACTCCCTCAACAAAAGTAACTTGACATGAGCTCAACCTTGACAGGTAAGTACAATAAAAAGCTGTTCTCTAGAGGGACAGGCATCAAAGAGAAGAACATTAAATTAACTGGCTAAATAACCAGAGAGTAAGAGGTGAGGAAGCTTTGTCTCAGTGTAAGGTATTTAATGCAGAGACAAGATAAGCAAAGGCCGCTACAGCAGCTGCACCTTCAAGTACATCCAAGAATAGGTTAGAAAAGATCTTTTTTTTGTCTCTCTAGATCCCTGCAATCTATCTATATTTGTCTAAACCATGCAAAATGTGTTCAAAGAACTCTTAACAAAACAAAAACACATTCTTGGGGTAAAATTTGTCCTCCCAAAAAGCCCAAGCCCACTTAATTGTTAACTGTGAATATATGTACATAACTGAGTAAATAGTATCTCAATCCACAGATTAAATTCATATGCTTAAAGACATCCAGATAACATTTAAACAGTAGAAGAAGAGAAGTACGAAGATAAAAAGAAGCATCAGGATGAAAATACAGAGTGACGCCAAAGGAAAGGAATTCAACAGGGTTTTTTCCCTTGTATTTAGATTATATTAGATTAGGGAGACCTGTGCTGTTGGAGGGGAAAAGAAACCAAACAGCTAAACAATATCAGGGAACATAAGGTTTATGTTTCTATCCTAAAATAGGGATTAATTTACTACTTTTTAACTTCTTTAAAAGTCTGTTAGAGACCTCACAATGTCATCTGAAAATCTGCTTCCAAGTTTAACTTTTCTTATTGTTTCGAAAGATTTTTTTTTTTCTTTTTTGTATAGGTAATCTTAGGGGAACGAAAAGGAAAAGCAGAACACCAAACAGCTATTTATAAACAAACTGAAAGTAGAAACAGCAAAGGTAGAGTGTTGTTCATATTGATGCAGAGATTGAAAATAACAGTACATGAGGAAATAAATGAACCTTAAAAATGTGCTACATCCTTCATCATAGAGTAATGGGCTGAAATTCTGTAATTTATAGTCTGAATTCTATCTTTGGTTTTCATCTAGATTCTAGGATTAGACTTTAGTCGTGCATTTGTTGCATTTCTGGATGTAGAAGCATGATTTGGCAGAGTTTTCAAAACAAGACAAACAGCAATTAAACTATATCTAAAATTTCTGTACATAAAGACTAGAATAGATCATATTGAGAGATTATCTATGTACATATAGATGAGATATTAGAATATGCGACTGACACAGAAGAACATTAAAGCCAATATTAAAAATAATGTTGCTTCTGCCAAATGAAGTCAAAATAATGTTAACTTGCTAATATGGCAATCAAAGTTATTTTAATTCTATTACTGCTGCTGAAGTCAGGAGGCCTAGAGTACATGTATTAATATCAGAATTTTCCACAAATTTGTTTACAAAAGTATTAACTGTCGCCAAATACTCTTTATATTATGGAATTTTTATTTTTTGTTGTGCATTTTTGTGTGTGTGTTTTGCTTTTTTTTTCTCTTTTGGTGCTGTTTGAGGTTGGTTTGGTTTGGTTTGGTTGGGTTTTTTTGCGAAATAGATACTTTGAAGTTATGAGATGCACTGCAGGAAGAAAATCCTTTTAACCCTGCCAAGTACTTATCTACAGTGAAGTATTTTCTTGCTAGTGACAGATCTATGCAGAATTCTGAGTATTAAAAGCCTACTTAAAGCAATGCAAGTTTTATTATTTCCTTATGCTTATGGAAATAGTGGATGAACATGTGAAATGCACAGATTTCAAGAAATAATTATTTTATCCAAAAAGATAAAACCCCCTAAAACTGAAATGGCCATCAGTTCTTGAACTGATAATGCATCAACCATTTTCAATGGGATATTGTCTTAAACATCCACACATTTACTTGAGGGACTGACTCTGCATTTTTGAGTTCCTGCACTCAGGTGTACACCTTGTCTGCATCGTCATTCCAGCCCAGAGAGGCACACAGGAGGACAGGAGTGCCTTCACACACTATGGCTTCCAAACAAAGGTCAGAAGAAAGTCCAGCAATTTTCTCATCTCTATAATGATATAAGAACCCCAGGGCAGGCATTAGCGCACTCTTGTGGGTCTCTCTAGGACTGAAGATAATATTGCTCAGATCAGAAAAGACTCTGCTTGCTCTTCTTACCCTTTTCTAAACCATAGATATTTGCCAGTTTTAAGTACGCGTGAAATTATTGCATATCACCTCTTTTCTTTCAGCCTATTGCATAAGTTTGGTTCCTTGTTGGTCATACTGTGGATTTAATTTTCCAATCTGTTGGCTGTTTTTAATTTGTATATGAAGTTCTGAACTATTTTTGTTAATTCAAAATCCTGAATCATGAACACTAAAAGTAGACATCATATTCTAATGTCAAATCTTTAAATATCTTATGCAGAAGACAGGCTACTGTCTTGACTGTACTTTATTTATGTCAAAAGAAAGAATTTTTATCTAACAGCTTATTTACTGTTGCATACATCTGATTTTATCACAAGACCTTATTCTGAATTGATTTGATTGAACTGATTATCTTCCAAGACCCTAAAACTTTCTTCTTGGTTGGTTCTGTGTTATTTAAGATAAGCCTTTACTTCTTGTTGTTAAGGTCTACATATGTGATTTCTTAACATAGCATTTTTCATTGATATTTATTAAATCACAAAAATTGCATAGTAACCATTGAAAGAGAAAATTTCTGCAGATTAACCTGTTCCATACCAGTTGGCTAGCATAGTTAAAACAATATACGGTACTTCATAAGGTATGGATGCACTTTTCACAAAAGAAAAAAAAAAAAATTGAAAATATTATTGGATTTTAAATAATTTGGTTCTGCCTTTTTAAAATGCTGTTAGAGTTCCGTATTAAATTTTTAAAACCTAAAGATGCAAAACAAGCTTTTATCTGTCGTATACATCCCTGGACGTCTCATATATTGCAAACTTTGGAGAAACAATTAAATAATAAGAAATAAAACACTTTGGAGAGGTCAGCTATGTTCTATGAAAATAGCTGTTGCCTTTGATACCACTGAATACCTACAGGAAAAATTACATTTCTAAAAACAAATCTTTGATAGTGCCCATTACAACTGCAATTTTTGTTTATAAGATATAAACCTGATATGAACACATGTACAACCTAGTACTTCATTTTATAAGAACAGAGGATGAAAAAGTTATTCACTTTCCTTGTTGATACTGTCCATGTTCTTAGAAAAGGCGAAAGTGACATATTAAAATTAGGCACACATTTCTTCAACTGGTACAAGCAGGTCTCTTTGAGACATCAATATTTTATGAACTGGTTTGCCTTGTAATTGGGAAAGCTACTGATTTAAAAGTAAAATGACAATCAAGCAGCCAATGTGAGAAATTAGGCAATGTCCATTATATCAGAGGTGTGCATAATTTATGAACTCTGAATTTCAGCAAAGAAAATAAAAAGTCTGATTGTCTTAGGGTGTGATTGAACCTAGCTGAAGTGTTTTCCCAGAGATATCGGTAGCTTGCAGATCAGATCTGTTCTGCTCAAATCAGGAATTACCCAGACCTCTTGTTTCTGAACAGTGAAAGAATTGTGGGTGACGTGCTGGCTGCATATTGTCATGGGCTTAACAATCACAAAATTACACAGCTTTTCATTCTTGAAGGACTGAAGAGGGGAGTCAGCAGAACTGTTCTTGAGGGCAGAGAGAACTGTTTAGGCCTGTTTAGGAAACTGTTGACAGAACCCCTTGAGAAGCAGTCCTGAGGGGCCAAGGTGGAAGTGCTGATCTGCTGGAGGGCAGGAAGGCTCTGCAGAGGGATCTGCACAGGCTGGATCCACGGGCCAAGGCCAGTTGTGTGAGGTTCAACAAGGCCAAGTGCTGGGTCCTGCCTCTGGGTCACAGCAACCCCCTGCAGCTCCAGGCTGGGACAGCGTGGCTGGAGAGCTGCTGAATGGGAAAGGACCTGGAGGTGCTGGTTTTCAGTGGCTGAACACGAGCTGGAGTGTGCCCAGGTGGCCAGGAAGGCCAATGGCACCAGGCTTGTGTCAGCAATAGTGTGGCCAGCAGGTGAGGGGGCACTGGTGAGGCCACACCCTAAATCTTGGATTCTGTTTTGGGGCCCTCAATAGAAGAAGAGATTAGGGTGCTGTAGTGTGTCCAGAGTAGGGAATCCAGCTGGAGAAGGGTCTGATTTGGAGTGGCTGAGGGGGCTGGGTGGTCTCAGGACAGGGCTGGAGGAAAGGAAGCTTAGGGGAGACTTTATTGCTCTTTACAATGATCTGAAAGGAGGTCACAGCCAGGTGGGGTACAGCCTCAGCTTTCAAGTAAGGGGTGATAGAATTAGGGAAAAGAGCTTCAAGGTGTGTCAGGAGAAGTTTAGACTAGATATTAAGAAAAAATTTCCTCTCTGAAAGGGTGGTCAGGCATTTCAGCAGGCTGCCCAGGGTAATGATGTAGTCACTGTCCCTGGAGACTGTTAAAAAGACACATAGCTGTGGTGCTTAGGGATGTGGTTTAGTGGTAGAGGTGGCAGCACTGGTTTAATGGTTGGATTTGATGATCTTAGAGGTCCTTTTTAATCAAAATTAAAAAGAAACTCAGCACAACAAAGAAACCAACCCCTGCCCCCCCCTTATATCTACATAAACAAAGCTTTTGAGAGTTTAATTTGTTTGTTTGTTTATTGGTTCATTTAATTATTGAAATGTTTTAATTGAATCTTCTCTTTGGGAATTTCTAGTCCCCTTTGAAAAGAAAGGAAAAATGGCTACAAAAGTATAGAGCCATTGCCAGTGGGTTTAAACAGAGAGATGTTACTTAAAATAATGTTTAGTTGATCTATAACTGAGGCTAATCACACAGTGTCATCAAAAGCTATTAACAAATACTTAAGATATCTCTTATCTGAACCCTATTTAGACATGAGCTTAGTTTTGACTGCATGCCGACACACAGTCATGTTTAACACTCTTCCCCTGTGTCAAGGACAGTGGAGAATGTCAAACACAGATTCAATTTCAGCAGAATTATCATGTCTTCCTGTATTGATGAAATCTCTGTGGGATAAGAAAGTTTTCTTCCACAGAAACATTACTTCAAAGCAGAGCTAAATTTTGGTACAAACAAAAGACAAAGGAGAAAATAGGAAAAAAAAAAAAAAAAAAAAGGATCTTGCAAACCAGCAGCAGAAAGACTTTTTTTCCCACTCAGGCAAAGAATGTAATCTATTTCCCAGATTTTCCCATGTATTAATATACATTTAGATCTATCTATCCTGCTAGCTATGGCTATATCTAACCACAATAAAACAGTTGAGCTCTCTCAAGTGTTATGCCTTTAAGTTAAACTTTATTGAAATAAAATAAGGAAAGAACAATACATTTTGCATTCTTCAGAAGCCAGTGTTCAATAAATACTAAGTTTTGATCGATTGATACAGTGTCATATTTGACTAAAGAGGTGGGAAAGTTGCTACTGTTGCTTTGTGCTGGCTGGAAGAAGAATGCACTATTGATTTTATATGTTGGATGGGCTGTCAGCGTACAGTGCATTGTTGATTTTGACTTTTATAGCCAACATGTTTCCTTTAATTGGATCATTTGTAAAAGAGAGGAGGGTACCTGTTCCCTTCTGACAGTGACTGATTACAATCATTTCATGTTTGTCAATATTTGATAAACCCACGGTTACCCAACAACATGGCTGAAAGCAGCATCTTTATGCATTTGCTTGTTACCCTTCTTTCCTGTTTTTGATTTCAGTCTCAGTGTAACCAGAAAGTTGTGCCAGCAACTCCTTCTTCTTCATCTTTTCTTTTCTTTCTTTTATTTTTTTTTTTCCCTGAAATATTTTTTGTAAGTTCTCACTTCTTGTGGAGGAAGATAGAGTAAGGAGGAGAGGAAGAAAATTTTTACTTTGAGTGAAGATCACTGCCAATATCTCTTGATAACAGAAAAACTCTGGGGCACCCATTACTGCCCTTGACCTTGTTGCTCTCATTGCTATTTTTGATGATAAGGTGCAGTTCTGTAACCTTGAGACTGAGCTTTCCACTCTCTAATGGTGAAATAAAAACCAGGATACCTATAATGTACCTAAAACATTTGTCTTCCTTTTTTTTTATTCCACCTTCTTCCCATTATTATTATTAACTTTTTTTTCCCCACAATATTCTGGATGCAAATTAAAATATCACTACAGAGAGGCCTGGAGCTCAGGGAAGAACAGAGATGTGTGCACAAAGCATTGCTATAAATTATTTGAAGAGAATTCATGTTGGTATTTTAATTGTGTCTTTGATGCTCAGTTCACAGATGGCTGATAATTTCATCTGATGTACTGAACAGTTCTATGTTTTACTCTTGAAAGAAAAGATGCATTCACAAGTCAGGCTCAATCTTTGTTCTCTCCTGCTTAGTGAGGCAAAACCTCTTTCATTTTCACTTATGTTAATTAGGACTAGTAATGTAGATGTAATGCCATCAGGGCAGGAATATCTTCAAGGCACACAGGCCTGTGAGGTGGAGCAAACACTCTTGGCCACGAACCTCACATCATGATCAGAGCCTTAAGATATCTTCTCCAGGGTATGATGGAAGTACCTTGTTTGGGACAAAACATCCTCGTGTGGGAAGATTCAAAAGAGGCAGAAAGAACCTGTGTTCTCTGCATCTCTGAAAATCTGGTTTGCAAATGGAGTAGATGCTGAGCCTTGTGTGGCCAGGTGCCCTGCTAGCAAAAGGTGAGGGACGTCCTTTCTGCCATTGACATATTCCATATAGTCAGATGTGAGAAAGCTACACAGAAACATGCTTATTCTTTTGTACTTCATTTGCCTGGGAAAGAACAGTTACTAAGATGTGGTCTGTCTGAAGAGAGGTACAGGCTCCCTGTCCCCACTTGCTTTCCTCAGATGGTCATGCAAGCAGTGCTGTCCACTCGTGTTCCTAGAGATGAACACAGAGCACAGAAAATTTCTTTTAATTCTCCTCCTAAGGGGTCCAGTCCTCCTAAGGGTCCTGGAAGCCTCCAAAAAACAAATAGAAGGCAGTCAGAGGCACACTTATCTCCTTCAGGTTTACTTTAATATAGGTGGAGGAGGAAGAAGAGGGACTAACTTCAGGGATTAAGGGAACAGATGAATTCCAGCTGCTGACCTCAAGTGTCAGAACAAAACAATGTGCTCTTGAATACAAGACAGCTCATCTTTTTCCAAAGGAACATAAAATATAGCTTTAATGCCACAGTGTATGCAAATCAAGAGATAACCAAGCAGCAGCTGACAAAAGAGGTGAGCCCAAAAGAAGAATGCAACAAACTAAATTGCGCTGTATATCACTTTCTCACCTTCCCTTAATTTATCTTAAAATTAGAAGATATTTATCCACTAAAAACCACAGTGGATTCAATCAGAATCAGCAATCAGAATCTTGTGGTCTGTAAATCCTGAAGACTCCTTCTAGAAGCCAGGCAGCAGCTGCCTGAGTGCCTGGCTGGTAGCAGAAGTTCACATGGTACCCAACAAACACATACATGGGCACTTCACACAGAACAGCAAAGACAGGGAACAGTGCCTTTACCCAGCTTATCTGCACAAAGTTTTCTTGACCCCTTGACATTTATTTTGACCCCTGCATTCTTCTATTCCTGGCCCCTCCCAAATCAACTTAGTTCTAATTACATTTTCCCCATTGAATCCAGGTCTGAGACCTTCACACCTAAATTTGGTGTTTCTGTTCTTGTTGGTTTTTTTCAGCTTTTTACTCTTTGATTTTTTTTTTTTTTTACATGCAGCAATTACTGTTGTTATGCCAAGTAACTTCTAATCTTCTGGTCAAAGAAATAAACATTGTGTCAAGGACCAGTCATCTGCCAACACAACTTGATAGATAAAAGAGCCTTGATGGATTAAAAAAAAAAAACCTTCTTTCACAATAATGACATTTTTTTGTTCATATATATTTCCATATAGAGATGCATATATATATAAGCACATTTATATACAGATATACATATGTATATATTTGCATGGTATATTTATGACATTTTTAGTCAAAATATATTATTCTCATAACATTCACGCTGCTCAGTCAAAACATTGTCTTCACTTAAAAAGCAGGATTTTAGTCTGCTTTAGAGGTGAAAGACTTACACAATTTCCTGATATAGATGGAGACAGAATGAGTGTATAAGTTTATGGCTATTTGGATTGCAAATTTGACACCAAACCTAAAATTAAAAGTAGCAGCTCCCAGTGTTTAAGTAACTCTGAGACACAACTCTCTCTTACTAAAGAAAACTTTCCTAGTAAGGAAAATTACTCCTTAATCAGAGTTGGTTTTTGAAGTTGGTTTTGTAAGAGTAATAGGGACCACTTTTTAAGATAGAAATGATTGTAATTGTTAAATCCATTTTTAAATAGATGCTCAAAGATCTTATGACCTAGCTCCAGACTTCAAGAGTGTAGACCCACTGCACATAATTAATCATTTTTAATGATCACTGGAAAGAAACAAACACTTTAATGAAGATGAGTAGCAAATTTGCCTCTACTTATTTGCATCCCAATTTATATGATGGATTTAGAAATCTACATTAAATAAGACAGTTAAATAAGCAATTGGAGAATCACAGGATCATAGAACAATTTGAACTGTAAAGGGCCTCTAAAGCCACCTAATCCAAACCCCTGCCATGGACAGGAGCATCCTTAATTAGATAAGGTAATATAGATCAGGTACTGTTAGACTAGTGTATTGATACAGGAGTAGCAGATCGGGTTTCAATATTCTCCTGGGATTGTATCTTGGGATGATTGTTTTTCAATGCTTTTGCTAAAACTGGGTACCTTTCGAAAAAAAAAATAAGAGTTCAGAGAAAGAGAATGACTTTGTAACGTATTTTGTTAGGCCAGCTAGTGTGTCAAAGTGTTAGTTCTAGTCCCTTTTCCCCAGTTTGTGTTTGTGTTTTATAGAAGCAGTCTTCAGACCAAATATATCATGTAGTCAAAAATAATTTTTTTCTTCTTTCTCAAAAGTAGACCTTGTCAAAAATAAACACACAGAAATGTGGAATTTTAAGCTCTAAAACCACAAACTAAGCACGTAAAATATTTTATCTCTTTTTCAAAAATGTAACATTTTTCTATGGAAATCATACAAATCATACTGCATTTTGAAATGTGGACCACAGTATTTTACTTAAAGAGTGTTTCATTATTTCCTTGTTGATACATTCTGGAGTTGATACCCAGACCTGCTTGTCAAATATACATCGTGTCATATATATAACAGGGGAAATGAGGGTTGCTTTTGGACTTTACAGTTCAACCAAGAAAACTACCCTTATACCACTCTGGAATCACAAAGTTTTCCATACCCTAGTTTCTGTGAGGTATGTGCACCCCAAAAATTCAAATCCATTTATACTTTTCTATGATATACTGATATTTTATTTGCCCTTTTTTTTTTTCTTCTTATTTTAAGTGGGAAATATTGAAAAATATAACTTTGTATTTCTTTTTCCACATTAAGAGGAAAAAATAAACACCATATGCACATTTCCTATCTGTTTTGGGTTTTTTTTTGGTGTTTTTGTTTGGTGTTTTTTTTTATTTTTTTTTTCTTTTTTTTGACAGAGGTGTTGGTGATAAAATATTGACTTCTGAGATTTTATTTTGGATCTACGTGTAAGTGGAATCTAAATAAGCGCTCATCACATTCTGTGCAGCTCAATAAGATGCTCAGTCAGTCTAGTAGGTCTCACGTCCTGCACTGCATTACCATCTCTATTAAATATACCATTTTGTTAAAGATATGTATCCAAAAGAATGATTCCAATTAGGTAGTGATCATTATGAACGAGTGCCTGCTATTTTTTCCAGCAGTATGCATTTTTGTCACCTGAAGAGAGAGTTCCATCTCCTATTAATTTTTATCCCTGATCTTATCTCTGCCACTGCATTCAGGTTCCCTCATCCATTTTAGGTCCTTCTTATTCACGCCAATACCTCTAACCAAAGTATGCATGGCTGCTAATATCACACCTTAATTGGGGGTATTAGCAAGATAGCCCAGCTTTAGTCTTTTAAGCACCCTGGGTGACATTTCTATGGGAACAGATTTGCAAATCACCACACGCTTGCCAGAATATTCTTTCTGAAAAGCACAAACGAGCCTGAGCTCACACACTTTCACACACAACCCCACACAAACTCCTCCTCAAAGCCTCCCTTTTAAGGGACTAGTCATTTTTATTCATTTCAATAGCAAGTGTGAAATACAAGCTTGTCATCTCCCTTTCGCAGTACCACAACCCAAAATTATAAATGGGCTGACATTTATGTGAGACCAAAATTTAGTGTTGCATTGGTAGTGGGTATTGAAAATGTTTTGATATGACAGATGAAATACCTGCTGCAGAAACCTTTGTTAGACTTCAGCTAACTACATCTGGCTAGAGCGAAAAAAGACAGGGCTTCAGGCAACTAAATTTAATGGTATTTCATTAGCTCCCTCCCCCTGTCCCACCCCAAAATACTGTAGGATTCATGTCTTCAGATAAAGGTTTTTAAAACTATATCCACTTGACAAGTATGTGTGAAGTCATCTCCTCAGCCTCCTGATAATTTCTGGTGACCTGTGCAGAATATTCAGTGTTGACTGAACAAGACAAGACAGGACCACAGGTGGCAGATTGGATCCTGCGACTTCATTATCTGTACTTCAGAACAGTCATGGTACTTGGTCAAAATCTATATCTCTTCATATTGAAATTACATTAGAAAGATACTGCATGTAGTGAGCTTCATTCAGAATATGTTCTGTCTTAACCAAAATTTATATACAAAGCTCCTGTTTAGTTTCTGCTAAATTAGGACTGAAGTGAAATTTAGTCAGTCAGTAGCCCTTAGCCCAAGTTTTCTTATGGTCAGAAACAGGGTGCAAATACTCTCAAAACTTTTCTGGGGATATTTTTTCAATTCCCTCCAGAGAATCAATGCAGCAGTTATTTTCTGGTGATGGTCATTTATTCAGGTTCTTACCTGAGCTGCCTCTACACTAGGAATAAGACTAAAAGTCTCATGGGACCAGTCAGAACTACATAAGGAAGTAAACTAAAACAAATTATAGCAAACAGGTGAGCTTTGCTTTACATTTGAGCCTAGCTCAAATTTACTTTGAATATTGACTGAGACCTCTGAATACCTTTTTTTTTTAATCTGAACTGTTCTGCCATTACATGATTTTATAAACATATTTCAAAACTGTTCATATGAGGAAATAAGACAGAGTGATGTACAAATATAAAGGCTTCACTTCATTAAAGTTATCAAATTAATTTCCCTTGGAATCAAGGTAGGCTGGACTTGTTTTGAAGATTAAGTTTGATGGAAGTCCAAATTTGTAATTATTAGGATGTCAGCAAAGTTATCCTCCCCTTTTCTTTATAAATCTTAGTTCTTTCATATAAGTCCTTTCTAACAAAGAATTTTTGGAGACATAGAACTATGCTAATTATGAAATCAACTCAAGTCCTGCTATTAGACAAACCTAATCTGTCGATCATAGAGACATGGGGAATAATGAAGTAAAATAAGTCAATTCTATCTAAATAGATTGCATGCCTTAGATAAGATAACTATGAACACAAACTTTCAGCTGTCTTTTTCTGTTGAATTTTGCTTCTCGGAGGATTTGAGGTTTGGCTTTCTTTTCACACTGTGCTGAATTTTTCTGTCATAAATTGTGGCTTGGGAAAATGCTACATGAATAACTGAGTCCCATCTCTAGCCACATTATTTACTAAGTGTATGCTTAATTTTTGGAACTTGAAGATATCTCTGTACTCGGAAAATGAATTAATGCTGTGTTGTAAAAGGAGTAACAGCAGTTTAATAGTAATAGTAGTGATAGAACATAGTGGCAGTGATAGTAGCACTACTACTACTACTACTACTATTACTACTACTACTACTTGCAAACTAGTAACATAGAAAAAGAGTTGGAATACATTTGAGAAGTCTAGCTACCTCCCCAAGAGTAGTCTTAACTATATATCATATATATCTTATCATATATAAGATCTTTTTTAAATGAAAAATGCCACAATGTCATGTTTCTAACTACATCAACTTGCTCTTTCATCAAAATATCTCAAAGTCAAATATTAATACAAACACTAATCAGGCAGAGGTTTTTTATGCACTCAATCTTTGTACTTTCCTTTCATTACCAGAGTGCAGCTATTATACATATACATGGTATTGTAGCTGTGGCAAGGTTTTGGAATCTAACTTCACATATTTGCTACAATGAAACCTGCAATCAAAATCAGTTATCTTACAAAAAAAAAAAAAAAAAAATCCCATGCACCTAATTAATAATTATTTGAGGTAGGATAATTCATTATTAGAAAGCCTGATTTCTTTAAAAAGGAATATTTTGGATGCTCAAAATAAAAGCCATGAACAATTGGACGATAATCTAAATCCAAGGAAAGCAGTCACAGCTTAGATAGCCCAGCATGGCTGTGCATCTTCCCTTGTGAGTCCTGGATCTATTCATTTAGAGTGGTGGGGATTTTTGTTGTTGTTGTTGTTGTTGTTGTTGTTGTTGTTGTTGTTGTTGTTGTTTTTACCAGCTTTGTGAAGCTGACAAATTGTGTTGCAAAGCAAAGGCCTGATTCTGCATCTCAGTCTGTGTGTTTAAACAAACCCCTCTTTGGTGCCCAACCAAAGGATGCTAGACACAATTAAGCCTGGATCTCCTCTACTCATGGACAGATTCATTCTTCAAACATCCCACACAGTATCCAATAAAGACCAGGAGACTGAGCAAGTCCAGATTTATTTATCAGAGGGAGAATTTGCACATTTCAACTTTTCCCAACATTCTGTGTTTCTCACCACTGCAGGCACCCATTAGTTTTCTTTCTATCATTTTAAAGTTAATTGAACAATTTCCTTACATATACCCATACATACTCACAGAAATGCATAGCAAGAAACAAGTTCACATTGAAGTGTCACTTCCCACAGACCCAAAAATGTCTCATTAGTATAAAATCATGGATCTTAAAAACTGATTTCTTTCAATAGAACTGTACACTTCAGCTTGTGTACAAATTACACATCACTGGTTAAAAAGAAGATGCACATAATGTAGGGAATAACTGTTTCAACTTTTTTTTCCCTTTCCTTGCTGCTATAATTTTTATATCTCATTTTACCTCTGTAATTAAGACAGGTCTGGTAGGTATTTAAATTAGCCTGGCTTTCATCTCTATCACACATTCATTTCAAAACTTTTATGAATATTTAATAGAGGTTTTATAATTCATGGTGATGTGATGAACAGCCTTTTGGCCGTTAAGTCAATTGACAGAAAGGAAAAAAAAAAAAAAAAAAAGAAAAAAAAAGTACCCCTCTCTTCAGGCAGAAATAATAACGATTCTATTTCTGTTCCTAGATTGGTGATTACACAGTCACCTGTTTTCACATTAAACTTTGATGATAAATTACTCAGCAACCATGATAATATCAGAAGTTTTACTGGCCAGAACAAATTGCCAGTAATTGCTTGTATGATAAAGGGAAAGAGCTGTTTCGTAGTCCTTCTGTCCTTCCCCTTAGGGAATATCTAAAACCCCACAATCAATCTGGTCCTCTCCATATATATTTCTTTTTCTCTCTCTCTTTCCTTCTCCTCTCTGTTCTCTTTCTTTTCCTTCCAGCCCACCCCTTTTTTTTTTTTCTTTTTTCTTTTTTTTTAATTTCAAATCACTTCAAAGGCAACTCTCTCAGCATTTTAAGAATATATTAACATTCCATTAACACTGTCATGGTTTTTGCATGCCTATCAAGAACACAGGCCAAGGAGGCCAGTTAAATTTCATATAAGTCTCAGTTTAAACATGTCAATTTATTTATTTATTCACTTTTATTCAGTGCAGTCAATATATACTGTAAAACCATATTTGGGTGGGGTACTGGCAGTAGATTTTCAAGCATAACAAAAGATGCAGTCATAAAGCATGCATTTTGTACAGAATATTTCACAGAGAACTAGGTCTTATTATTATTACCCTCATCATCAGAGATAAATCACCACAGTAAATCACCACTGCTGTTCTTATTGCTGTTATTGTTATCATTACTGTAATTTTGCAATTATTATGATTATAATTTTTCTTATCAATGTCAAACTTGGAACTTTGTCAAGTTCAGAGCTCTCTTTATGATAGATCTCTTAAAACCAGAGGGCAGTAGCATTTCCCCACTGTGAATCACAATAACATCATTCACTGCACTGGGAGAATTTATCTCTGTGCTCTGGGCTATAGCATGACATGGTTATGTCTTTTTGGGAACCCACAGGGGTAAACTCCAGCCCTGGCAGCAAGAGACCTTCACTAGTGCAATGGTGGTCTTCCAGACCCATGAAAGAATTCCAGAACCTGTGGGTCTCCATCAAATATCAGCAGATAGCTGGGTCCCTCGACCTTTTTTGTGCCTAGACTGCAAAGCAAACTACACAAACAGCAAAATTTAATGTATGTGTGTTGTTGCATGTATTTGTACTACAGGGTATTTTTCAGAGGAAGAATAGGTTTTTGGGCAGAAGCCTCTGTTAATTTTTTGAGGGGAGGTTGTGTTGTTTTGTGTTTGGGTTTCTTTCCCTTAAAAATTGACAATTTTTTAAAAGGGTTCAGAAACAAGGATCTTGATCACATTCAGCAAATAAACAAAACAAAACAAAACAAAAATTAAAGGTGTTGATACTTATTACTGTGTTACAACATTCACATGTTTAAAACCACACGCATGCAATGCTGAGCCAGTATGCATAAAACCACAGTGGGAACTGAAGTGGTAAACATCAGTATATTGGGCAGGTTTGTGGAAGACACAGAGAGAGGACAGACAGGATGATAAATAAATCAATACCAAATTCACTTTCCTGTTATCCTAGAATATTAATTGAGTAAAAAAATACTGTTATCCTAGAATATTAATTTGAGTAAAAAAAGCATAACGGAAAAATTATTATTACTCAAAACCTTTTTCAGAGGAAGCCTGGGTTGTGCCAGTACACCATACATGAGAACAAAGGTCTCACTGGGGTTTGTACCCCTTTCCTTCATAGGCTCTGTGAAGATAAATGTAGCTCAAAATTCAGTAGAGGGTGATGTAGAGATGATTACTTTTAGCTTAAGGGGTTAAATTAATCATCAATATTTTTATCTTAAGAATCCTTTCTTCCTTTCTCTTCAAAGGAATCTTCAGAGCTTCAGCTCTAAATAAAAAGGGGGGAAAAGGCCTTGTCATGCAAACGTGAGCACATAAACATGAAGCCTTATTTCTATTGCTTTTGATGTGTGAACACAATGCCATTCTCTAGCTGGCAAGTACCCAGATGCTTTCTTCTTTATTGCTGGCTGCAGCACCTAATAGGCATAAACTAACTGCAAACAGGACCCACATGGATTTTAGCACATTTAGATCTTGAATAATTTAATAATTTGATTTCAGTGATGTGAGATTGATTCAAATAAGCAAATGTTTACAGGATTGTAGATGTGGAAGACTATCAGTCTAAGATTTCAGGTTATTTCTCCTCCAATATTCCCTATTTCTTTTCATATTATAATTATGATCATGGGAAATTTCACACCTATTCCTATCTCTAAGGACATGTGTTTTTACATGTAATACAATCTTAGAATCTTATCAAACTGTGGCTGTACAGGATCACAAGATACCATCTAACTCATCTGTCTGTCCTATGGTCAGATCAGATCTGCCTTCATCATTTTTAACAGGAGTGTGTTCAAATAATTCTTAAAGAATTCAGTGGTGATGTCTCCACATCTTTCCCAACAGCTGATGTCAGACTTTCACTTCCCTTTCCATTGGAAAGGTTTTTTGTGATTTCTAGAAGGAATGTTCTTGCTGAGCTTTTAAGCCCAATCCTTATCTTGTACAGTGAACAAATTATCCTCTTCCTTATTCCATTTTTAACTTGAGGCTATTTCCATTGCCCCTCTCTATCTTCTGTACACAGACAAAGCATTAATTTAAACTCATTTATTAAAAAAAAAAAAAAAAAAAGTAAAATTGAAAACAGTGGATACCATAACATAGCTGCACTAAAGAGTAAGGTTGAGGGATGAGTTTGTATGTCTTCTTTGCAAAACTCTGTTCCATATTTAATGCCCATAACTGACTGTTCCCTTTCTTGTGATTGAGAAAATCACATATTTCATTGTTTCCTGTGCAATATTTATGTAGCTTACCATGCTTACTTCAATGCATTTATCCTTCCTGGCTGAGCATTTTGCCCTACACCTGGGAAGGAATAACCCCATGTAACAGTACAATCTGGGGAATAACCAGCAGAGAAAGCCCTGATGGTCATGATGGCACCAAGGTAAGCATTAGCCAGCAGCACACCTTGGAGCAAAGGCCAGCAGCCACCTGAACTGTGTTAAACAGAGCCTTGCAAGCAGGGGAGGGAGATAACCCTTCCCTTCTGTCAGTGTGTGTCACTGGTGTGATATTCCTGTTGTGATATTTCTAGATTTCAGTACCCAGAACTGGGCTACCCAGTAAGGAGAGACGTGGAATTAATACAGAGGGCTTGGTGGAGGGCCACAGACACAAAGAGAGGATTGGAACATCTGCCTTATCAAGAGAGGCTGAGACAGCTGGGACTGCTCATCCTGGAGAAGTGTCATGGGGATCTTACCTGTAGGTATAAATATCTGATCTGAAGGAGTGTCTCTTGCCAGCAGTACACAGGGACAGGACAAGAGGCATCACACAATGAACACAAGTAGTGATGTCTGAACTGTACTTGTACTCGTCAACTATTCATTCTTTCCTGGTATTCCTCTTCTTACAGAACTGATTGAATTAGTAATGGTGGGAAGTAAATGAACTGTTCCTGGCAAATCTGTTCAGGTGGTTATGTAACACTTTCATGAATGCCAGGCTTTTAGAAATTGTTAAATTTTGTATGATTTCTCCTTTTCTTGGAACTGAATATAGCCTGACTAGGTGATCAGTCTCATCCTTCTTACTCAGTTTTGTTCCTCTACCCCAGTTTCTAGAGGTTATTTTGACTCAATGGCAGTGATTACTGGGAAGTGATTTGGGGAAATTGACTTTTTTGTGACAGGTTCAAATACCTTGATTTTCAAAAGATGTACAGAACATACCAAAAACCTTGTTGTCTTTTTCAAGTGAAATACTTTCAGAATCTTTCTGGTTTTGAACATCTTCTCATGTTGTACAAGGATTTGAAATTATTTTTTTTCACATAGTAAAATCTTTGTTCCAATTGAAGTTAAAGGATTTTTGGGAATATATAGAGGGAAAAGATCTGATCTTAAGACAGTCCATAGAGCATAAATTGAAGAATATAATCTTTGAAATTATTTTTAAAAAGGGATATAAATTCAATAGGACATATACTATGTATTATCTCTTACTTTATAGCAAAAAAAGAAATATATTTTCTTAATGTGAATGGGCATAGACTGTTCTACAGAAACAAATAAATATCTTGTTCAGGAAGAAGTCAAGTCTATATTGTAAGGATTACTTTCTTATTTGCAGTGTTATAAAGAAAGGCATCTGGACATGTGGGTGCATTAACCCACTTCTGAGCTCTTCAATGACATGTTTTATTACTCTGGGGAAAAATTTTAAGGTCTCCTTTCCATTACTTTTCCATGGTGATATATTTTGACTCTACAGTGTTATTATGTTTTTACTAAGGTACTATATGGACATATAAAATAATTTTCACAAAATGTGCAGGCTGTATTGCTCATGCACAATAGCAGAATTCTCACTGAAACACATTGCATGGTCTCTTCATCTGCCTATCTCTGGTTTTCTGCTTTTATATTTTTCTCACATATACATCAAAAAAAACCCAAACCAACAAACAAACAAACAAACAAACAAAACAAACAAACAAACAAAACCCAAAACCACCCCTTTTATTATTTTTTTTTTAACCAAGTGATACTGAGAACAACTGGAATTCCTAGTTATAGGATTTTATACTGAAAGGGAATAGATTTTTCTTTTCTTGTTCTTCTTCCTTTTGTGGTTTCCCCCTGAATCTGCACATAGACTTTGTCACTTCTAGTTGTGGTGTTCAGTTCTTCCTACTGACTGCATGAATAGCCTGAGAACCTGAGGCTCTGGGATGGTTTCACCAACTCCAGCATCCCATTCTTTTGAAAATGCAGAGTCTCTACTGAGCTCCCGAATAAAAGGGTTACAGAGATGGTCCATAGGAAATATTGCAGTAACAGCTGGGAGAACAGAGCATTCAATGAGCCAAGAAGAGAGATAAAGCACCCCTGGTAAAGTTCTCCAGAGGCTGCTGTTCTCACCCTTCCTCTCCTCCAAGTATTGCACAAGTGGTGGCACCTCACTACTTCAGGGGACTCTATTTATTAAACGCTTGTTTAACACACTTACTGTTTTTTCATCATGCAGGGACTCTTTCATCCCCAGCTCAACATGCTCTGGATTGATTTTCTAAAGATTGATACAAGGTGAGGAAGATATTGCCCTACAATATTTGTGTTATTTTACAGTTGTCTTCTTGAGACAATGCATATTGGGGCTTGGGCACCATTAACAAATATGTTAACTTTATGTGACAACTGATTAATTTTGGTTTAAGGTTATGAATACAAAAGAAAGCATGCTGGTATATAACGTGAATTTTAATGATGTCACTGCACTAGTAAAAGATGAGAAAGATAATTTAATTTGCTTTCTCTGAAAGGTCAGTTCTCTTGAGATGATATTTTCCCTGAGGGTGCCAATGCCCCTCACTCATCTTTCTTGCTTTTTCTCTCTCTTTAGAAAGTCAGCATTTATATTTAAACAGAGGAGTATCTGAGATTTTTCTTCTCAGTTTTTTTTTTTTCATTCTTTTTCTTTTTGAAAAGTAGTGTCAAAGAGAAAAAAAAACAAAAAAAAAATCCAAAGAATCACAGATGTTTCATTTTGAAACTCAAGCCCATATATATTTAGACAATGTGCTTCTTGCTATTTTAGTTCCTCGTGTCTGTGCATGTTGCACCTAAGTAGTTAAGCATGGCACAGAATCTGGAAGCATGAATACAATAAGTTTCTGGAGTCATTTTACATTTGCACCTTGGAATGTGGCAGTGGGGAACAAAGGATAACAGGGAATGGAATAACTCAATTTTTGTATTAGACAGGAAATATTTCATTTGGGAAGCTATAACCACCTCTGGCAAATGCTGAGCTCTTTTTGTTGCCAGGCAGGTTGACCCTACAATTCACTGTTTTGCCCCAAACTCTGAACACTATAAACTCTAGGGATCAAAATTGCATTTTTTGTTAGCCAATCAACACACAGTAAATTAATTTCTAGTTAGCTTTTTTCACCATCATTTGCATTTTGTAACAATTTTTAAGTTATAAAAATAATTTAATATCTGGGGAGAAATTGGCACTGGGGATTGGGTTGACCACATGTAACTGTTTGAGAAATGCTTTCTCCTAATGATTTGCATTCATGTCATCAGGATAATGCAATTTGCCTTTGTTCTTCTTGGAGACAGCATATACAGACTGTCTTGAGATTTTCCCTTTTTTAATTCTCTGAAAAAAATGTAAAGATATTTAATTTAAATGAAATCAGAGTGTTATAAATGTGATGGTGAAAAAAATAAATAAATTTGCCAGAATGCAAGCTGATTCAACTGAAGTTAAATCAGAACCTAAATAAACCAAGTTTTATTTCAATTTCTACAGGATAGTTTCTGACAAATGAAGGGAAGCTAGCTGCACTAAAGAGATCAGGATCTTGAAAGAAGAGCAACTTTGGAATTTTTTTAAGCTATGTGGTCTGAAAAAAATCAAGAATCTATCTCCCTAGTATAGGAGTAAGGGTATGAGAAGAATAATGACAATAGGTAGAGGTGGACTGAAAAAATACTGATGTGCTCAAGGGCTGCAAGATTAATTAGAGAATATAAAAGAGAACACTTATAAAGGAAAATGAACAGAGGTTGGCCCAAGAGTGGAACAGGTCTATTAGGGTGATCAAAGCAATGAAAAGCCTGTCAATAGAGAGGATGTGAGAAAACAAAGTTTGTTTACCCAAGAAAAATGAAGACTTAGAAGGATATGATGGTTGTCCATAAATAAATAGGGAGAGCTCACCAAGGAGACACATGAGCTATTTAGCCTAACACTAGTGTTGGCATAAGAATAAATAGAGTGAGTTGACTAGGAACAAATCTAAGCTAAAAAGAAAATTAAGAAGATTGTAAATTGCTAGAGCAATGAGGTTTCAGAGGCTCCTTCTAGTGAGTGGGATGGTGGAGAACAATGAAGGCATCAGTAAATTTATGCATATAATTATAAATTATACTATACAGTCTCTATAGGCACAGAAGTCTGGCTTTGTTTACTTTAGAGAAGGTTGGTGCCTAACTCTGCTCATGTGTTGCTAAAGTAGAGTAATGATAACTGAATAAACAAAGACTGTGTGTAAAAAAATAACACTGATCATATAAACCAGCAAAATTTGTATTAATTAACCATTCAATAATGGAATCCTAAATTGGGGAATTTTTTTTTTTTTTACTTATATCTGCTTGACTTACACCTTTCACAACCTCATTTTTTCAGGGATCGTTCTTATGTTTAATGTTTAAATAATAAAACATTTTTTTTAATTGTGTAAAACAAGCAAACAAAGCTCACTACGATCAACCTGTCTTCAATTCTAACTTCAAAAACATCTTGTACATTATATATTGACCAGCACGGTGTATTTTTTGTAATCTGTTCCATGTACATGTTTATTATAGATTCTGAGTCATATAAGCCCAAGGATGCAGAGTCAGATCATTAACTCCTTGAGAGCATTGCCCATTCAAGGTCTTAGTGAGACTGACAGAGTAGCATGTAAAGCATATATAAGATTTCAGATTACTTCACTCTGGGAATTTAATATAGATGTAACTTTTTTTCCCCATGTCAGTTTATGATGTCAACCAATCTAATAAAAGATGTCCCTGCCCATGGTCAGGTATTTGGACAAGGTATTAGGGTCCCTTCCAAACCAAATAATTTTATAATTCTATGAAAAGAAAATTGGCTTTGAGAGTTATGCAGTAGAATAGGGGAAAAAACTCTAAGACTTGATCAAAATACAATATGAAAATTCTGCTGAAATACTTGCAACAATTTATCAGAAATATAGTCTTTGAGACTTTGAAGTGGGTTTTGTAGGTGTCTGTGTGTGGGTGTGTGTAGGTGTCTTTAGGTTAATCGGTTTGGTTGAGTTTATTTTAAATTTTATTTTTTCGTGTTCTAAGATTTTATTATACAGGATATTTTCTTAAATTCCTTTGGCCATTTCCTTTTAACATGTGACATACAACTTCTCTATGTGAGGAATCTATTCTTAGTTTCACAATGTCATCACTGTTTTAAAGGCATAAATTAAATATTAGTGGCAGTCTGAGAAGTGCACAGCTAAGTGTACAGCAAATGTCTTACATGCTGCCAGTGAAATCCCTCACAGACACAGAAAAGCTATCCAAGTTTTATGAAGCTGAGAGGAAATAGGAATAAAATAGGAAAAAAAAAATCTGCTTCTGACCATTCCCAGTGTTCAGGAGCTTGAACTGAATATCACATTAAATCCCACACCTTTATTTATACATATTCAACTCAACTTTTACATGCCATGGAGGTTGGTAACAAACTCTCTGGATGGCCAGGCCCAGAGAGTGTTGGTAAATGGAATTATGTCCAGCTGGTGGACAGACATCAGTGGTGCTCCCCAGGGCTCAGTATTGAGGCCAGTTTATCTGTATCGAGGATCTGGAGAAAGGGATTGAGTGCAGTCTGTTTGCAGAAGACACCAAGCTGGGTGTGAGTGCTGATCTGCTGGAGGGCAGGAAGGCTCTGCAGAGGGACCTGGATCCAGGGGCTGAGGCAAACTGTGTGAGATTCAGCAAGGCTGAGGGCTGGGTCTTGCCCCTGGGTCACAACCATGTCCAACAGTGTTTCAGGCTCGGGACAGTGTCTGCCCAGCAGAAAAACACCTTTGCATGCTGGTCAGCAGTGGCTGGAATGAAAACAGTGTGCCAAAGTGGCAATGATATCCTGGCTTGTGTCAGCAATAGTGTGACCACCAGTGACTGTCCCCCAGTACTGGGGACACTGGTGAGGCCACACATCCTAGGCCTCACATGACAAGGAGGACACTGAGGTGGTGCAGCATGTCCAGAGAAGGAAATGGAGCTGGGCAAGGGGCTGGAGTCTGATGAGGAGCAGCTGAGGGAGCTGCTTGGGCTCAGCCTGGACACAAGTAGGATCAGGAGGGAGCTTATTGCTCTCTACAGCTCCCTGACAAGGGGTTGTAGCCAGGTGGGGATCAGTCTCTTCTCCCAAGTAACAAATGTTAGGGTGAGAAGAAATGGTGTCAGTTTCTGCCAAGGATGTTTAGACTGGATATTAGTAAAAACTTCTTCACTGAAAGCATGGTCAGGCATTGGAACAGGCTGTCCAGGGCTGTGGTAGAATCACCATCTTTGGAAGTGTTTAAAAGACACGCAGATGTGGCACTTGGGGAGATGGCTTAGTGCTAGACTTGGCAGCGCTGGACTTGGTGATCTCAGAGGTCTTTTCCAGACTTAACAACTCTATCAAAAGGACAGCAAAAATAAAGAAGCAATGTCTGATAACACTCAGGCTTCAGCCCTTTTCAAAACTCAACTTCCTCCCTCTACTATGCTGCAGAAAGTTAGTAGTGAAAGAGGACTCAGACCTGACTTTTATTCAGTTGCAGAGTGTAATTCTTTTAACAAATATGAGTGGCAAAGAAGGGATAGAGTGCATCAGAGGAAAGATGACATAGTGCAGAACATTTGACTCATATTTTTTCTGTACATTAACTGTTCCTCAGCACTTTAACTGCATATTTTAAGTGTCTATTCTTCCAAACTCATTTCAGAAATCCAGCCTCTCTAGCCTTCCTCATAGTACATGGGAAACACTGAACTGCTGTATTTAGTTTGGTGAGGAAAAACTCAGATTAACTATTTCCTGTTTAATGGCTACAGAAAGCTTTAATAATGATGTGACTTACAATCCTATACTTCTAAAATAATAATTACAGACTTACTCCCTCATTCACCATATGGTGTATTTTATGATTTTTCACTTCCGTTGCACTGCCTCCTCCCTCCTCAAGTTGTTTGCCATGTGCCTATATCTTTTAATTTGGCCTTGCAACAGTTTTGCATGTGTCAGTCTCAGGTTCCAGGCATCTGCAGACATAAGAAGTCTGAATAGCAGGAGGTAATTATCCTTAATTTACAGACCAAGGTTATCCAAGATACATACAGTCTTGAAGATAACAGGTCTACAGGGATTTGTAAGACCTTCTGAGATTGTTAAAGTCAGGATTTTAAACACTGCTGATCTTTCTCCTCAATAACCAAGGGTTTGGACAAGGAATAGGATCTTGAATTTAGATTTTTCTCTTAGAAGGTCTGCAAGCCAACGTGGTAAAATAAATAGCTTGCATATTATCAGGAGCAGTTAATTATTTATTTTCCTCTGAAGAAATAGAAGATATGTGTGTTTTTCAGTTGTGGTGTCACTTTGCTTTGCAGCGAAACAGGTGGAAAGATATTCAAGGCATGGAAGAGCTGTAAACAATCAACTGACACTATGTTTATGCTAGCAGAATGTGCCAAAAATCTCTATTCTGGCACCAAAGCAAACTGGCACAAACCCCCATTGTCCCTACTATTTAATATTTTAGTATGCCAAAGGAACACAGTTATAAGCAACCAGTCCTTTCCTTATCCACTCTGGCTTTTAAATTGGAAGACTAAGACAGTGAATTAGTTGTTTTCACTTCATGTAGGTTTGTTTGTTTTTCTGTTTTCTTTTTTTTTTTTTTTTTATTATCATAATTGTATTTTGCAGCGTAGAAACAGGAAGGAAGGTTGTCCTTGTGGCTCAAATCCCAATTAAATTCCTGTCTCTAATTCAAACTCTGCATAAATCTCAGTATAAGCTAGTTTATTTTCCACAGTTTTCAAATACTATAATAGAATGCTGACATAGGAATCAGTTCTCTTAGGTCCCTGAAATTGTCAGTAGACAGAGACAAATATTTTTGGGGGATGATTTAGACCACGGGCTTCGAAGTAAAGTGGCTGTAATGAATCCAGGCCTAATGTTCATTATTACCTCAGCTTCCTGTCTGGAAAATTGTGGAAGCTTTCTTTTTATCATCATTTTAAAAAGCAGGGTTAAATCTATAAAATGTAGAACAGGTATTTTGGCCCTACAGCTGATTTCCAATTTAGAGTAGCATTCCTGTTGTGGGCATAGAGAAATGCTGCCAGAGAATCACTACATTTCAAAGACTAAAGGGTTTCAAAATACCAGCATCCTATCATAGCTTTGTCTTTCAGTTTATGAAATTGATGAAAGCCATCTAAACCAGACAAAGTTTGCTGCAGGTTCTTAAATACAATTTCTCTTCTTTATATAACTTAGCAGTCCTTATCCCTTCTATAAATTATTTTTTATATGCACTCTATATGTAAATAAATTCTGTTTACTGCTGTAACTGATATCTACATATACTTTAACCATGTATGAATAGTCCATCACAAAAAGATCTCCATGAAGAATGTTTAGAGTCACTGGAGGAGAAAGAATATGTACTTTTTTGTTGTTGCTCTGTTTTTCTTCCCTAATACAGCACTTGATCAGAAAACAAAAAATATGAAGAAAGAAATGTTGAATGTGTGGATTGCAGGCAGCCTGTTCCTGACTGAGGTGAAGAGAAGCTGCATCATCATTTCAGCCTCCATCCTTACCACCCGCAGAGTAAAAAATGAAATGTTGTCACGCATGACAAGGATAAATTCACGCTTACCTTTGTCCATGAAAGGGAGGCAAGAAAAGTAAGGCTGGGAGGGAGGGATGGGGAAAAGAAATAAAGGAAAGAAACCTTCAACTAAATTTCAATTCCAGATATTACACACATCCATAAAAGAAATGCTACCTCCCAGCAAGACACAGAGAGTAAGAGTGAGCAGCTAAACTTCTTGGCCCCTGAAAGACATGGAGGTAAACAAACCTTTTCTTCCTAGGGCTGAGGCTAAACTTTTGAGCAAAGAGAGGAAAGACAAACCCCATCCCAAATGGCATAAAGGTCAGGAGGCTTCAAATTAAATATAAACAATATAAAATAGATATTTGAGTTAGTTATCCTTTGTTCCCATGAAAGGCAATAAAGGGAAATAAGCATACACCACACCCATCATAAAGAAGTTTATATAGTTCTAATCAACAGAAAACCAGAAGGGTCAATGTCTTTTCTCTCTCTGCTAACCATGAAGCTAAATTACAATATTAATCTACCTTGCAGATATGAAAAAGTAAGTGAATAACTCCAGTGTAGGATGTCTTTGCAGAAAAGCAGACCTTGGTATATGCATGTCCAATGAGTCTTGGCTTAGTCTCTGCTCACCAGAATGCCAGACAGACACCAGGCAGGTCTGTGCCCCACCACCACTGGGGTGATAGCTCACATCTGGTCCCAGGCATATGTCCAAGCAGTGACAATATTAGGAATAAATAAGTCTGAATACAAGCTTATGTTTGTTCTTAATTGACCTTGAAGCAAGAGATTAATCTTGATAACTCAAGTCTGTTGTTAGACTTGATGATGGAAAGTTTTTAAAGTCCAGTCCTTGTAGCCTAAAACAAGACTGCTATAAAGGTTCCCTGCCTCTATCCCTTAATTAAAGGGATTGCAAAGTATTCATGGAATAAGTTAATTGCTCTGCAACACAGTTCTGTAAACAACACATAAAATATCTATCTTCTCTTTGGATCTTAACTGTGCCTTTTCACATTTTAGACCAGTAAGATCTGTATGTCAGGACTGTGGCTTTTCTACAATATTTTAATATTTTTTACAATAACTGCATTTAATTGCTTCCCCAGTTCATTTATAGTTGTAATATAGCTGAAATCTTTGAGATTTCTAGATAGATTGTCAATAACCCTTGAAATATAAATTTTTTATGGAGGTTTGGAAAATATTTTAGAAATAATTCTGCACACTGATTGGCTCTGTGAGGTGCAGGTCAGGACCACATTTTAATGATTTTTACTACTCTACTTTGAAGACTATAGTCTGCTATTATTTCCTCTTAGCAGAGTTAACTCAAGTGGTGGGGATCAAAGATTTTGTGTTGTAGGTACGAGATTCAGCACAGGCTGATGCTCTATGATTGGAAATATTGCCTTCAGTATTGTGGAAGGATGAGGTTTCTGTCTAGTTGCATAACAGTAATGCTCTTTCTGTCTTTTATTAATGACATCTTCACAGCTGGTCTGATGTAAGTGCTTTTAGGGCGTGTGCATATCATCTTTTTTTTCTTAATATAGCTCGCACTGCTGATATCTCCATTATTTGTATCATTTGGGGTTTGTCTTCATTCACTACTGTAGCCACAATTTCCATTTCAATAATAAATCCAACAGAAATAATAGCAATTATACAACAAGAAAAAGTACCCTGAAAATGATGAATGAAAATTAGTTGGGGAAGTACAATAAAACGGGAAGGGAAGTTCTGGGAATGGAAGGGAAGTTCTGGGAAGGGAAGGGAAGGGAAGACTAAATCTAGGATTTATGAGGCTTGGTTCAAAAAATTAGCACATGTTTGTTATAACACAGAAGTTATAACAGAGAAGGGTTTTTGGCAGTTTTTTAAATGTCTAAATATTTTCTTACTATGTATAGGAGTGCTTTGTTGGGTTTTTTTGTTTGTATGTTTGTTTGTTTTTATTTTTTGTTGTTGTTTTGGTTTGATTTTTTGTTTTGCTTTTTCTTTCTTTCTTTCGATTCCTCTCCCTTACCATGTACTTACCCATTTTGCTTCATGCCTCATTAGGGTGCCGAGTCTAAACAGCCAGCTGGATGTGCCTGGCCTGTGTATGAGCATCCCTGCACCATTGTTCTGTTTGCTAACACTGCTCCTCTCTCCCCTTTGAAGCTGCTCCAAAGGAACTTTATCCCTCTATTCCAGCTGCCATTTCATTAAGCCCTTGCTTCACAGGATTTTCCGCAACCGTTGACACATCAGAGCAAGGATATAGCCATTAAAATAATGAAGGGGGGCGGGGGGGGGAAGAGAGAGGGGGAAAAAGAGAGGAGAGCAGTTCTGAAGGGAAAATTGAAAAGGAGTACAAGGTTACTTTAGAAAAAAAAAAAAAAGACAAGGTAAAGACTTTCTCTTTCTTCTTTCTTTCTTTCTTTCTTTCTTTCTTTCTTCTCTTTCTTTCTTTCTTTTCTTCTTTCTTTCTTTCTCTTTCTTTCTTTCTTTCTTTTCTTTCTTTCTTTCTTTCTTTCTTTCTTTTCTTCTTTCTTTCTTTTCTTTCTTTCTTTCTTTCTTTCTTTCTTTCTTTCTTTCTTCTTTCTTTCTTTCTTCTTTCTTCTTTCTTTCTTTCTTCTTCTTTCTTTCTTTCTTTCTTCTTCTTTCTTTCTTTCTTTCTTTCTTTTCTTTCTTTCTTTCTTTCTTTCTTTCTTTCTTTCTTTCTTTCTTTCTTCTTTCTTTCTTTCTTTCTCTTCTTTCTTTCTTTCTTTCTTTCTTTCTTTCTTTCTTTCTTTCTTTCTTTCTTTCTTTCTTTCTTTCTTTCTTTCTTTCTTTCTTTCTTCCTAACTTTCTTCCTAACTTTCTTCCTAACTTTCTTCCTTTCTTTCTTCCTTTCTTCATTTCTTCCTTTCTTTCTTTCTTTCTTTCCTTTCTTTCCTTCCTTTCTTCCTTTCTTCCTTCCTTCCTTTCTTTCTTTCTTCTCTTTCTTTCTTTCTTTTCTTTCTTTCTTTCTTTCTTTCTTTCTTTCTTTCTTTCTTTCTTTTCCTTTCTTTCTTTCTTTTCTTTCTTTCTTTCTTTCTTTCTTTCTTTCTTTCTTTCTTTCTTTCTTTCTTTCTTTCTTTCTTTCTTTCTTCTTTTCTTTCTTTCTTTCTTTCTTTCTTTCTTTCTTTCTTTCTTTCTTTCTTTCTTTTCTTTCTTTCTTTCTTTCTTTCTTTCTTTCTTTCTTCTTTCCTTCTTTCCTTCTTTCTTTCTTTCTTTCTTCTTCCCTTTCTTTCCTTTCTTCTCTTTCATTTCCATTCTTTCTCTCATTCTTTCCTCTCTCTCTTTCTCCCTCTTTCTCTCTTTCTTTCTCTTTTTCTTTCCTTTCTTTCTTTTCTTTCTCTCATTCTTTCTCTCTCTCTTTCTTTATTACTCTGTTTATCAGTCCTTTATTTCCTCATTATTTGCAGGCTTTTGCTCTTGTAGAAACCTCACACACACATGTGTGTGCAAACAGAGAGAATCACAACTTCATCTTGTCTATCAATTGTCTCCAGACCTCCTTCCCAGTCCTTTCTTCACATCAGAGAGGTGCAAAGGCAGAACTTTTTTCTTCCTATGAGGCTCAGTCTTCCCAAGAGGAAGGTCACAGTCCAGGTGAGGGTTTTTTTCAGAACTCAAGGATGGTAAAAGCAAAACCTGTTGTCTGTGCTTCTCTCAATTTCTTTTATGTCCTTGAAGGAAAACAACACACCTTGTAATCCATTTTTTGAAAAGGACTAGAACTCTATATGAAATATATTTTTCAGAGGTGCACCATGACAATCAGCATTTGTAAAGGTTTGTACTGCATATTGAGGAAAATCAGTTTTTAACCCTGAGTTCAAATCACCTCATCACAATTCCTACTTTAAATAAAAGAAGTTTGGTGAAAGGCAACTCACACTGAAAAGCATCAGAATCCTTTTCACCTCCTCCAAATTATCTTATTTTATTTAACAAAGTCCAATTGAACCTGAATAATTTTGCCAGGATTGCACCCAAAGATCAGAAAAAAAAATTACTATGTGTCACTTCTAGAATTCTTCCTTGATCATTAGAAAATATAGGCAGCTCTGAAAGCACAATTTAGTCCATATAAAATCTGAATTAATTATGGAAGATACATCTTTCCACCCAATGACTGGAAAGAAAGCCACCTCTGCTTAGTTCCCAACTTAGGCACCTCAGTTAATTGCCTAAATTTAGCTAGGAAAAATCTAGGCCAGAGCAGATCCTGCAAGGTCACACAGCATGATTATGACAGAGCTGGGATTCAGATCACAGGGGTCCTAGTCCCCAGGCAATGCTTTTACAAGACAGTCTTTCCTCCAAGTAATTAATTCTCATTTTGAAGGTTTCAGCTGAGGTAGTGGTACAGAGCCACCATTTGTCTTGTGTAATTATTCATGTTGCTATGCATAAAAACTTTAGAAATAAGTTATGAATATGTTTATGAGCCTTTTTATTCTTAAATATTTTGAACTTCATCTTCTTTACATTTTTATTCATATATATATATATATATATCATATGTATAAACATACATCTGTGTGTTTCCACATGGATGTGTCAGAGGCATTTCTATTGAACCAACAATATTACACTTATTTTTTATTATTTTGATTTTATAAGACTTAGTTTGTTACAATGATGACAAAAACTTTTCAAAGTATTTTTGTGTCTTTTTTCCCCTTATCACTCTCTTTTTTTTTTTTTTTTTTTTTACAGCAGGCACATCTGCCCTATGGATGAATTTATTTCCTCAATCTCATGGTACAATATTGCATTTCAGTTGTCACTTTTGATTTATCGTTACTTTAAACATTAAATCTTCCTTTGCATTTTTATTGGTTTCATTAAAAACATTCTGCTCGGCTTTTCATTTATAACCTATATCAAGGGAAAAAAAAAAAAAAAGAAGAACAAAAAAAAAACACCCAGCTTTTGCCTGCTCTCCTTTCCCCACCTCTGTCTCATTCAGGATGCTGCCTTTCAATTTCACCCATTTTTCTAGGTGATAAAGTCAAAGTAATCCACTAACCACATGTGAATAAAATAAATACATTTTAAACTTAGATTTTTTGTTACAAACAGAGTTTGTGAAAACATTTATTAAACTTAATAACTTTTGTGTTTAATGAAGCACAGAGCATATGTCAGAAGTATGGTGTCCAAAAGGCAGAAGCACTGAATAGTTTATTTGGCAAATGTGTTACACAAGGTTTGACCCTTAAATTGAGCACTGGGAGAGATAAATAGGGTAATCAAAAGCACTCCCTTACAGTCACATGAACTTGGAGCCATCTGGTCAAAGCAAAAATAAATCAGTAATGCAACTGGAAATTATCTGTAAAGACCTTTGGGGATTGGTTGAAGCATTACTACAGTCTCTTTCATATCAGAGAATTAGGAAGAAAAGAAAAAGAGAAAAATAATTCAACAAAAAACCCCAAACAAGAAAACTGCATGTAAAGATGATGAAAGTGACCCTAATTAACACAAAGGCCAAGAAACCAACCAACAATGTACTCTTTCTTTCTTTCTTTTTCTTTTTTTTTCTCTCTCATTTTGGTTCTTGGGGTTTTTTTTAGCCTGGTATGAAAGATTTTGATCTGACAAGATGATTCACAATTCCTACTAAGAATAAAATTATTTGTATTTTTATACAACATTTGTTTTTACTTAGGAAAGTTTGATACAGAAAACATTTCTTAGCTTAAAAGACACCCAAAAATAAAAAGTTAGCTTTTTTTTTTAACTTCTTTTTCTAAAAATGGTGATTTTGTAAGAAATAATTCTTTGGTTCTTTATAGTAAATAAATAAATAAGTATCTTAGGTATAAGACTTCATATTTTCTGTGCTGAAATGCATGAATAATTAAACTATGTAAATCCAGCCACTTAGATTTGATAGCAAGGTAAAATGTTATCTTTTTAATTTCTTTTTTAGTCCATATTTGTTTTTCCCTTTCCAAATCTGAACTTAGAAATACACCCTGTCCCGTGTAAGGAACAGCCTTACATTTACTCATTCAGATTAGAGTGGGCATGTAGGGAGCCGGAAACTTCCCTATTTTTCCTCTGAAAGGAAAACTGAAGAAAAGGCAACAGAAGCCTGGACTTAATGAGAAATGTTTGCAGGAATTAAGTGAAAGTGTTGTGACTGTCCTTGAAGTCATTACCTGCATTAACTTGCAGATAGCAAGATTTAATCAGATGACTGATTATTTATTTTCCATCACTGTGAATGTTTGGAAGTGTCAGCAGTTACAAACTTGAAGTCAGATTCTAAATTTGCAGGATTTTGTAGTCTATCTTTTCAGTGGTGTTGTGCTGCTGGAGAGGAAATGTCCTGTAAGGTTGATAGACTAAACCAGCCCTTCAGACTGAAGAGAAGTTATTTCTAAAAAGGTGTAACTGGGTAATCCTCAGCCCAGCTGGCTCAGGTATGGATAGCAGCACAGGCACAGCAGCCTGCAGCTCACTATAATCTGTCTAGGATATGGACTCCATCCCAGTAGGGTTTTGTGATTCACTCTGGCCACACAACCGCACCACCTCAGCAAATATGCCTAAAGGAGATGTGTCTATACTGTCTGTGGAGACCAAAGGGCAGACATCTTCTGAAAGACAGAACGTGTCCCATTTTCCACAGTGGATGTCACATCCTTCTCTATAGTGGCCTAGTGCTAGTAACCTCTCAGGGCACTATTTGTCCATGTAAACTGCAGTTCCTTGGATGGAAAGTGTCTCAGACTATGCTTCTGTACAGGCTCTAGGATAGTCACAACTTTGACACCTTTTTGAGATATTAAAATTGTGGCAATAAAACTATGGAAAAGAAAGTAGAAGGTATAAACATAAAAAAAATATCATATATCCTTCCTTAATGTATAATGAACAGCTTCTGTTGGGGATTTTCTTTCTATTACTCTGCAATACTTTATTCTTCTGAATAAGCTTATTATGTGAAGATTGAAACATTAGGATTAATTACACCAAATGCTGGTGTAAACCCTAATGAAAAACATACATCTCTTGCACAGCCTGAATTCCCCAGAGAAATCTTGAAAATATTGACTTTGACAGTTTTTGCTGTGTGACTGATTGCATCAGTTGTATAAAGCACTTTACTAAGCATCATTTTGTATATGTGTCTAAGTGTACATATGAGTGTGTGTATGCATGGATATATGCCTTCCCAGATAAGACAAAAGGATTTGTTGAGGCTAAATTAGAGCTCATGTTTCCAAAGAGCTTGCCTCTTTCATCATGATGCTTTTGTCTCGATTATCTCTGGATTCTCTCCCTCCCTTCTGCCACCCCCCTTTCTCTTTTTGCAATAATGCCTGTGTTTGATCTCTATGTAAATAAACCAAGCATCAGGAAGAAACTAATGGATCCATCATGGGAGCTTGAAAATAAAGTTGAAAAAATTGCTTACACAGTTCATTCACCCAGAGGGTCTGTGCATTTCATTGCTGAAGGTTATGGAAATTTAGTTGGTGATAGAGAAAACTTCATAGATTACAGCAGGAAATTTTCAAAGACACAAAGGGGAGAGAGGTGCCCTGTTCTCCTTGACTATCAATGGGGGTTGAATGCCTCATTTACATTTGTGACTTTGAAACTTGCCCCGTGGATTCAAGGCCTGTAGGAACTATTATGTTCGGCTTGCCTGATCTGATGCATGAAAAAAGCCTGAGGATTTCATCTAAAAATGCCTGCAAGGAGGAGAAAAATTGTGGTGGAACAAGACAACCTGGAGTGCTGCTCACATTTCATACACAATCTTGTTAATTAGTAAACAGACATGGTAACTGTACCTTCATTGTCTATCCCACTCCCTGGATGAAATTATCCTTGTCATAATAGGTGCAGCCTCTTTCTTTGACCAGGTCACAATCTCCAATGGCAAAATTTCTTAATAAGAAATTATGTTTCATTACTTTGAAACAGCTACTTAGAAGTAAAAGCATCCACATAATTTTAAAAGTTGGATGAATAATTCCATTTGTATCATGTGTCATCAGTATTTGTTGCCTTATTTACATTAATATCATATTCTGAATTGGTGAAGCAGCAAGAAGCACTGAAAAACTTAACTCTGAATGTATACAATGAATAACTGTAAAATAAGATATTTTCTGGCTTGGTATTCAGAGGCCCTAAGAGAACAGAGAGGATAAAAGAAATGTTTTGGAAAGTTCAGTTCATTTTGGGTGAACAGTGTGCAAAACAACTCTCTGTCTACAATTTCCTATCTCTGCTATCATCACAGCATCGAAGTGCCCATATGCTTGGAATATTTTCTTTTCTGAATAATCAGCTGATTTATGCATCCACCTATCTATCTATGTAGTATGACACTGATTGGTGTCACTGTGTATGCACACCATTTTTTCTGTGTTTGTTTTTTTTTGTTGTTGGGTTTTTTCTTTTTTTTTTTTTTTTTTCTTTTTTTTTTTTTTTAATTTTAAAATATATTTCTGTGTTCCAGTATGTCTCTCTTTTATTTGGGTTTATTCAAAGGCATTTTTCTCCTGCCTCATTAGAGAATAATTTTTGGAAAGGTACCATTTGTAAGACAAAGAGTAATACCCTGGAGTCTAAAAATGGGGAAGAGGAAAAGAAGCTGATTTATGTTAAGGCATACAAGGCTTGAAAATATACCCCAGGGTGAAATAAATATTACAATACACAATAATATCTTTGCTTTGCCTTGATGTACTTTACAGTAATATTATGAATCCCTCTGTATAGTTCTGTATTCATTGGAGAATTCTGCCAGAGACGGGTTCCCAGAGGCCTTGACACACTCAAAATGGGACAATCTCTGCCCTGGGGATGGGTGGGAAAGAAAATAGAGTATTACTAGCAGTTTAAGGTCATTCTAGAAAAACAATATTGTACTTCTAAGTGGGTAGTGCAGATCTTCTAAACCCCAATCATATTGTTATGATATTTTACCCATGAGGCTGTTATTCAGACCACCAGGCTTATTCAAAAGACTCGTGAAATAAGTATTCAAACCCAGAAATATGGCCAAACATCAGGATAGCTGTTGACACAGTTATCTTGTCTAATAAGAGCTAATGAATGCTGCAAGCAAACTTGTGGGGCTGGGGGATGGTGAAGAAAGGGAAAAGAGGGAGTTACATTATGAGAAGGAAGGACTTTCATGGGAGCAATATGTCTTACAATCTAATTGCTCTGTGTTTTATAGAACTTGATCATTAGGGTATCCTGCTTATGATACCGCAGAGATGTAATGGTGAAATAAAGCAAGAGGCTATTAAACAGAAAGTTTAAATATAGCTACAGGGACAGATACTTCATGACAACTTGACAGATGTCTTGGAGTGATCACTGGTTCCTTCATCACTAATTACAAAATCATTTGTCTTAAGGAAAGGACAAAAGAGAAGTAATTATGAAAAACATGATTCTTAAGGGATAAAAAAGATAACATCAGTTTAAAACATTGAAACGATCATAACCATTTAGAATCATTATTAGTTTGCTTGAGCCAATGACAGCTTGGATTTCGAAGCCAGTGGGAACAGAGCTTCCTATGCCGAGGAGAAGAAAACATTCAATTTCTTGTTATGCTAAACTTATCCTCAGACTCCAGAGATTTCTTTGATGAACAGTTCATTAAAATTTCCTACCGCAGATGAATTTGAGCTAAAATACACAAATGTTTTAATTATACATTCCTTTTTAATTACACTAATGACTTGTAATGTGTTTATGTTGGTTTAGAGTTTAATTTCTTCTCTTAGATTAGGTGGTTGACTTAAGGATTGTGCTTTTCAGTAAAATACCGTGATTCATCAATGTTTGATCATGAGTTAATCCAAAAATATTAAAGCGTTGCAATCCTTGGAGGAATAGTAATGCACACACATACACAAGCAAAATTGTGTTTTCCTTTCATGTGCTTAGGGGCAGTTAAACCTTTCCAACAGCACAAGCAAGGCACAAGTGTCAGGAGACAGAAGCAACACTGAGAGAGGCCTGCTGGTGTTAAGACTGAAGTTGGGAAAGGCATGGGGAAGTAAAAAACTGATTCCTGTGTCAGCCAGGATTGGTTGGGTGATTGGTACTCTGGAAGGAGCAACATCAAGATGGACAGGATTTGCTTTTCACACTGTTTTGTGCAATTGTTTTTCTTAATCACAGCCAGTCTGTGCAGTGTGTTTAGAGTACGAGAATGATCTATAGGGAATTGCTAAGAGATTTATGATGATTAAATTTAGGAATCTAAGCTACTCTTCCTGTGGGCTTCTCCTAGTCCCTGGAAGTGCCTGGCACCTCCAGAGGGTGGTTCCCATCTATTTCAGGAATCCATATGAATCATAGTCAGTCTGCCAAAGGATATGAATTTTATGTCATGTCTATAGAAGATGACAAAGTTACTGGTTTAGAGATCATGCCCCACATGTGGATGACTAAATTTGGGTAATGCAATCTTAACCTCTGCTGGACTTCATGAATGACTAATAAGAAATGGGCAAAAATATGAAACTATTTTAAAGCACTACCAAAAAAGAATGTGTCAGAAACGAATGTGTCAGTTCACCTAGTTCACAGCTCTAATTTATACTATATATAAGTGAAGCATAGAGTGACATGACTGGATCCTTATAGGTTCCCTTTCACTTTTAGTGTGTCTAAGGACCAGTCCAGTGATGGAGTGTAGCAGTTTGCACTTTTAAAGACAGTCACCTTCCAATACCCACAGCCTGTTTCTCATTCCTGTCTTCTCCCTTTCTTTTTCACTGAAGAATTTTCCCATGTCCTATCCACCTGTACTCATTGTCTGTCTATGGTTTATCTGTTTGTAAAACCTCGTGAGGTCTCGCAATTCTGAGAAATGTATCATGAGTTTCAGGAAGGAAATTAAAAAGTGGTAGTTTCTATGAAAAGGAAAGAAAGGCAGGAAAGGTAGGGAAATTACTACTTGCTCTTATGGCCATGTAGCTGAATCAGAAAGGATGCTTAGTTAGGATGAGGAGAGAACATAATGATCATGAGCAGGGTCATAAGCAAGTCTACTGGAATATATGGATTGTCCCTTGATAAATGGAAGATGCACAAATCTCTGCACTATTGACTTCATCCATGTATTGCTTAGATTCACTAGTCCACGCTTTCTCTTCACTAACACATTGCATTCACTCCTGATGTTTCAGAAAAGAACTATTGCCAGAGATATCTTAGTCCTGGGGTGTTTGTACTGGCTGAGTGTCCATGTCAAAAAGTAGGTTGCCACATTTAGGTGAGAGTTGGGCCCACTGGCTCAGACAGCATTCACTATTTCAGATATTACAATCTCATCTAAAAACACTCACAGCTACTGGGACTTTCTTTGAAACAAGTCTGTCTCCTTATCCTCTTTTGAATCCTCCTTTATTTTTCTTCCTTGACTTCAAGGCCAATAAATAAATAAGGAAGCATGACAATAGTCTCACTGCCCAAGGCCTGCAAGTACGAGTATATTGCCACTTATGGAAATTGCTATTCTCTCATCATTTTCTTACAGTTTGCTTGCCTGTCTGCTGTCTGCAATGTCTTGCAGTCTTTCAGACAGAGTGACTTGTTAATTTTTTTTTTAAATTTTTTTATTATAAAGCCTTAAGGGTGGTGGGAATCTTGCCCGTGGCTATTGATCATAATTACTTTTTTTTTTAAATAATAAAGACATGGTCTGGCCAAATCTGAGATGGATGTGTTTCTAATTTTATTATGATCCTTCAAAGTCAAGCAGTATTTCTGAGCAACAGCAAAAGCTGCCTTCTCCCAGGTTTCATATCTGTCACACATTTTAAGCAGAAGGAAATATAAAAGTTCCTGAGAAGTCACTGTGGCAGAGGAAGGAAGAAGGAGAAAAAGTTCTGCTCTAGCAAAGACTGTCTTCATATAAAAGGAATATGTTAGTGTTCTGCTTTACAATAAGTTTTTCAAACTTTCTGTAATTCAACCGTGCTGGGCTCTCTTCTGCCCAGAAAACCATGCCATTCACTAGAACCTAAGAGTTGCTACTGAGTTGATGTGTTTAGGTGCTTGCATGAGATCTGCCTGGCATTTGGAGGTGCAGCAGCATAGATCCCACTGGAGACTACCACAGTCCCTTTTCATCATAGAATGAGACCTGCTAATTAGAGAAAAAATTCCCAGCTGAATTAGTGACTTGATCAGATGTTCACACTGAGACAATTGAGGAAGATGAAATTGTCTACCTGCCTTGTTTTGGTAGATAGGATTCTGCTCTATAAATGTGGACATGCAAAAGTACCTATAAAAACTCCATCTGTGCTGTTTGTCACTAGAAAAATTAGACAGTGCTAGGATGCAATTAATTTATATCAGAATAGACCTTTAATATGGGTCAAATAAATTACTCCTGAGAAAAATCTTTTATCTTTGGAACCCAACTATGTATATAATGTAACTCACTGAAGTTAGATGTGATGAAAGCCATCCAAAATGTTGTCTGTTGTCAGATAATAAAAGTAAAACATATTGATAAATATGGTGATTTCAGAGATTTCTGTCTGCCTATGTTAGTGCTGTGGTGGATGGACAGACAGATTGTTTTGCTGATCCTTCAGATTGGCAAAACTCATCTCAATGAGTGCTCAGCTGTTGAGTTTTCCTAAGTTAATCACAGTACTGAGCTAACATAACTAGGTTACATTAAAGACTTCAATTTTTATAAAGGGTGTATAAAAAAACCAACCTACATCTCAAAATAAGCAAACAAAAATATTAAAAAATACCTCAAGTCTTTCTGTGTCCTGTCATGTACAAAGTGCTCCTCTTTCTTTTCCTGCTTTGGATTTCTGGTGAGACCTTTACACACTAATTCATATCTACATATCCATATTTACATATCAGTCAGTGTTTCTTCACGGCCACATTGTGAAGAGAAATACATGAAAGACTTTGAGTTTGCTGCAAGATCCAGAAATGAAACCTCTATGACTTGACTAGAAATACTCACTAAAGGGCAGGTCTTGTGTGCCTTCATGTTTTACACCATGCCTAACCGGGGTGGAAGGAACAGCACCCATTGAATTCAGTTGAATTTAAATTCACTAGTCAGTGGCTACCTGGTTTACACCATTTGGTAGGACTGACATATTTTTTACACTTCTTTTTACCTCTCTTTCCTCTCTTTTAGGTGGGTTATTGGGTTGCTCCATGTGAAAGAATGTAAAGTGTGCTTCAGCATGTATATGAAGCATAGCATTCTAATACCCACTGTCACCTTTCCAGGAAGCTACAGTAAGATAAATAGAGCAATATCCATATTTTACACTCTATAAAACCCAGATCCTCTTTAAGAAATGCCTTATGTGCAATGCATAGGCTTGCTAGCTTATTTATCAACATACACTTATGCAAAATGTATACAGATAGGACATTTTGGTTTAGTGATAAACCAATATTTACTTGTGGAAAGCACTCAAGTGTATGTCTGAGGAATGGAGGAGAGCCTGAAAAGGTTCAAACATTTTAGGAAACAGTGAGGTATAAAGCCACAACACAACAAGCTTGTAATTAACCCCAAGTCCCCCTGAAGAGAATATGAATTAGGGTCTGGTTTGTAATGCAGAAGGGCAGAAGGGCATCTCCTGAAATTCTATGTCCTAAGCTAAAGTTGACCACTCATGAAATATATTTCACTGTAATCTTTCCTTTCTTTTATTGTGATTTTTTTTTTTTTTTTTGGTGGCAGTTAATCCATTTTGAGGCTGTAATTGAGAAGGAATAAACAAATAATTTATTTTACAATGAGAACAATCAGCCTTTGGAACAATCTCCTCAGGGAAATGGTGGATTTCCCAATGTTGGATACTTTTAAGTTTCAGTTGGACAGGGTGCTGGGCCATCCTGTATAGATGCTTTTTCCAAGATGGGCTGTATCAGATGATGTTTGAGTTTCCTTCCAACCACAGAATATTCTGTGATTCAATAGAGTCCTGTATCTTCATTCAGATTGGGTACTAGGCTTGTATTGGAACTGTATTATTTTTGAAATACTTTAAATACATGAAGATTCCTTAGAGACCACTATAACTTTCAACTCTCCTAAAGGCCTAAAATAGATCTCAACTCCCTCGCACACAAGAACTGTAAAGACAAAGGTCCTAGCCACTTCTTTTTTCTGTCCCCAGTTTCAGACAATGTAGATTGTAGATATAATATAGGAACTGAGAAAAAGGAACAGTTAATGAAGCTTGAACCTGAATTTATGAAGATATGGGTCATTAGGCAGGGCTTCAAAGTTTGTATCGCAAATCAGTATTTCACCAGAATTTTTGAGAACAGACCTTAACTTTGAATTTGACTTTTAAAACTTAAAAAAAAAAAAGTAAGGCCAAAAAAAAAAAAAAATCTTAAACATATATAGGATAAGAAGCTTATAATTTTTTTTTTTAATCTATTTCTTTCTGGCACTGATTGCACCACATACAAGACCTGTGAGTGTAGATAAAATACACAAGTCCAAATTCAGTTTTGTTCTTCCCAGTGCTGATATGGTATACTTACAGTACTAACTTTTACATTGCTAAGATCATTTTATGTGACTCATCTCTGTTGCTTTATAAAAGCTGTGGAGAAGTGCTTTAGAGTTCTTGGAAGAGCTGCAATGTCTTCTATTTTAGGGTGAGTTTCACAGTTGTACTATAAAAAACTTTTTCCAGTCATTCTCAAGACTTTTGTTATATCATGGGAGCTGAAAATCCATTTTTCTGAGTTATTTATTGAAATTGGTGTCCTGTTTTTGTCCCTTCTGGGAATTTCACCAATCTGTTCTGAGTCCTGTCAATGTAACAAAACAAAAACAAAACCAAAATACCCAAAGCAAACAAAAAGAACCCACCAGAACCACCTCCCCCCCCTTTCCAAAAAAAAAAAAAAAAAAGTATATTTTCTTAAATGGTAGTGAAACATTTCCCCTACTTTCTATGTATTTTCCTCTCCTCGGTGTCTCTTCTTCCTTTATTTCTGTATGTGGCCTCACTTGCCTGAGCTAACAGACTGAGACACTGAGCTGAAAGTTGCCTATAGTACCAGAAGATATTGGAAGACATTGTGACACTGGAGATACATGGATTTAAAGATCATTGCGAACTGGCAATGGCATGCATGTAATTTTCAAGGATTTTGGAAGTAGACAGTGTATGCAAGTGCTTTATGAATTGGAACCTTAATCTCTCAGTTGATTGTACTAAACACCAGATTAGGCTGATTGTTATTTTGAATTAGTCTTGTTATGTGATTATAGCTGGGCTTTAGGATTCACATTAAAATAGCTTCAGCTTAGAAAGGATTCTCTATCACATCAGGAACAATAGAACCTCTTGACTAGTTCAAATTTGGGTTTATTTTGTAACACTGTTTTCTCATCATCAGCGCTCCAAATTTGTCTTTGAGACTGTATACTCTGTTTTGCCACTAATTTGGACTTTCAGTTGCACTGAACACTACTGCAAACTGTTTCTATCATTCCTATCCCACTGCATTATGCAAATTGCTGATTCCCAGATGGAGTGGGTTGACCCTGGCTGGATGCCAGGCACCTCCCAAAGCTGCTCTGTCACTCCCCTGCTCAGCTGGATAGGGGAGAAAAAAAAAAAAAAAAAAAAAAGGTTCCTGGGTTGAGATAAGGACCCAGAGAGATCAATCACCAAATACTGTCATAGGCAAAACAGGCTCAAACTAGAGATGTCAATTACATTTATTTCTAACAAAATCACAGCACAATAAATATGACCTTAAAAATACCCTCCCTTCACCCCTCCCTCCTTGCTAGTCTTACTTTCTTCCCCAGTGGTGCAGGGAGGGAGAAATGTGGGTTATGATAAGTTCATCACAGTTGTTCCTGATGCTGCTCAGGGAGAGGAGTCCTACCCCTGCTCCCTCTCACAGGAGACAGTCCTGACATTAATCTATCCCATGGGCAACAGATCTTCACCAACTGTTCCAGTGTGGCTCACTATTCCATGGCTGCAGTCCTACAGGGACAGGTTGTTCTAGCGTGGTTGCCCCAATGGATCTCAAATCCTACCAGGAAGCCTGCTCCAGCCTGGGCTCCCCCAGGGGCTGCAGGTGGATCTCTGCTCCCCCTTGCCCTCCCTGGGCTGCAGGGGCACAGCTGCCTCACCATGGGCTGCTCCAGGGGCTGCAGGGGAATCTGAGCTCCAGAGCCTGGAGCAGCTCCTGCCCCTCCTTCTGCACTGCCCTGGCTGTCTGCAGGGCTGCTGCTCACACACATTCCCATCCTGCTTTTCTCTGGCTGCAATTAAACTTGTGTAATAACCTTTTTTTTTGTTATTCTTAAATACTTTATGACAGAGGCTTTACTACCATTTCTAATTGGCCCAGCCTTGACCATTGCAGGGTCTATCCTGGAGCTGCCTGGCACTAGCTCTACTGGACACAGGGGAAGCTTCCAGCAGCTTCTTGCAGAAACCACCCCTATGTCCTCCCTGCTATCAAAACCTGGCCATACAAACCCAACACACCAGGACGTTCTGCATTTACCATCAAGACATACAAGACAGACAGACAATTAAGTTATGGAAAACTTTAAGTCGACTTTCAAACTGCACTTTGGAATTAAAGGGTGAAGTAGGAAAGGAGAAGCCTACAGATTTGGGAATTTTATTTAAAATCAGGATTAGTTTAAAATAACCTGTAGACATAGGCAAAAATAAAACTGCAGCCAAAACCTGTCTTACTAATTAAAACATCCCTGAAGCATAGCCAGTAGGTGAGATATTTAACAAACATTAAAGAAATTGTAAAGGATTTATTTCTCAGATAAACTCTCCTGATAAGCTCTGAGGTTTTAAAATTGTATTCTGGAAATCAGACATCAGACAGAACTCAGGAGTTTCCAGGAAGTCTCTGGGCAATTATTTGCACTTGCACTGAATATGCTGCCTCACAGATCGCTGTGCTCAGTGGTCCCAGTGCCCTGAGAGCGTTCTCCTCTCCTTTTAGTTTGGATACCCACACTTAAGCACAGCTCTCTGATATGACTCAGGTGTCTAATTTTTGTTGAGTCTGTTGTGAAAAAGTATTTGGGTGAAGCATCTTCAGGGGCTCCCTGTTCTTGAAATTTGTTTTATTTTAGCTCATCTGAGCTGTAGGAGCTCTGTTGGGCTATGTGGCAGCCATGCCCATGCCTGGTTGCTCTCCCTGTTAATACAGGCTGTTTCCTGAATGCTGACTTACAAACCTGACTCCCCAGCTTCATGTCAGGCATGTCCTATTGTCTTAGAGACTACTGGCTGTCACAGGACATGATTTTGACCCAGGTTACTGTCTCCAGCTCTCATCCTGATCCAGGATTGCTTATTTTCCTTGGATTTGTCTCAGCACTTGGAACCTGTTTGGAGACCACTGGATGATGACCTCAGCCTGGTTACTCTCCCTCAACCTTCTCCCTAGCTGAGCACTGTGGGACTGTGCTCTTTGTAGTTGAGGCCACTGCCCTGTCTGACTTGCTGAGAGGAAATAACCCCACACACCCTCTGGGTGCTGACTAGGTAAAAACCAGCACTGCAGAACCTGAGAGCTCCTAATGGGCAAAACTTGAACACAAGCTACAAGTATGCCTTTTCACAGATGAAACTAAAACTGCATTCTGGGTTTCATCAGCAAAAATAGAGCTTGAAGTCCTGGAGACTTAATAATTTCCCACCATTTAGCACAATAGAGGATTTTCTTGTGATGCTGCTTCCCCATAGAAGAAGGATGGACATGAACATAGAGTGGAGTCAGTCCAGCAGTGCAACTTCAGGATGGGCAGTACACTGCAGCTTAGACCACCTCTGGTGGTCTCTTCTAAACTAATTTATAATTTTCAGACAAGAGAACTTTATGTCTAGCTAGCTTCCCATACCTATAAGATCACTTGCTAAGAATTCTGTGCTGATTCATGAAATCACAGTTAGGTTTTCTAGAGAAGGACATGAACTGCTGTCTGCATAAAAAATCCCTCAAAGAGGTCTCACGTGGGTTAATCTGGTTTCTTTTTCAAGCATAGATATGGAAGACCACCTAAACTGCAAGCTAGGACATTCACAAATATATTTAAAACATTCTTTCCAAGTTGATGTTTCAGTTAATTCTTATTAATAATCTCAAACATCCCTTGATTAACTAAACAACTCTCCTGCAATGGGAAATAGGAGAGATGCACTCTTGAATTTTGAACTTTTGCTTTTTGAGAGCACTGTAATTATTGGCCTCTTCTTCTGCTCAGGGCCCAGAATCTGGATACTTCTGGTTTGTTATGCCCAAAGTTAAAATCACACTGATGTAGAACATGCAAACTTGGCCTATCTAGGATTTCAGGATTTCTTTCTCTTTTGTAGGATGGTGATTTCTTGCAAGTGTTTAGGGAGGTGCCATTGTAACTTCACATTTCAAAATTTAGATAGATTTAATTAATCTGGCTTCTGAATTAGGTAATTATTAACTAAGGATTTTGTAGACCTAAAATCAGGTACCCTGTACTGCAACTAACTGACTTTGGTTTAGGTAGCATAACTAATCTAAGAAAAATTGGTAAATACACAAATATTAACTTCTGAAATATAATACCTTAGTTCTTCTTCTTAGGGACAAACTCCCAAACATTTATTTTAAAATGAATTAGCTTGAATTTTAATTTTCAGATAAAAGCATAGACTGTCCAAGAGTTCAATTAGGCTGTTTCTCCCATCTCTTCTTTATGTTAAAGACCATGGACTTCAGCTGTTTTTGTGTTGGGTGTAAATTAAGTGCCAGCTGGATTCAGGGAAAGTGTGTTCCTTACTGCATTATTGCCCAATTAGATGACATACTGAAATTGCAATTAAAAAGTCAACACTTGCCACAGAACAATATGAAAGACGCAGCATCGAAAAATAAAGCAATACATCAGATACTATGGTTTAGTGACTGTAACTGATGGCATTTTAATGACACTTATATTGTTATTTTAAGTCTTCATTGGAAATATCTAGTAGAACCAGATTAAAAGTAGTAGTCACAGTTATTCTGTGTATTATATTATTCTGACTTATTCATTTAGCTGTATAAGTATTGCTCAGTTTTGGATATGAAGCCAACCCATAAGATTTCAAAAAATGTTCTGCAGGATAATGGTTTTTTGGGATGAAAACAATGCCATTAAAAAAAAGTTAAACTGAACTCTCTGTGTTGATATATCAAGGTGTTTCATTTTGCTTGTGATGCTATGTACATAAACTATTTTTAATAGAGAAATAAAATCTGATGAAAAAACATAATGTAAACCTCCCATTTGTATGGAGATAAAAATGTTTTCCCTTCAAAGCCAAAGCTTCATCAGACCTAATATTGTCCCATGGGATATTTTTACTCTTGATTAGGGAAAATGTTTAGCCTATTATGGAGACTCAAATTTAATTATATTTACTTTAGGAGAAACAGAGTTGTAACAGCTTTTTAAAATTATTATTATTATTTTATTTTTATGATACTTCTTGTGGTATGCTTTTAAGTCATTATGTGACAAGGAAAATTCTGCAAAGACTCTTTCACTCTATCATAAATAAGCCTTTTTAAAGTAGATGTATCTAATCTTGCAAGTTTCCATTGTCTCTTTTGCAAAACTACAATTCATTACAAATATGGCAACTACCATGACTCATTTTTCATTATTTATTATGTCCAAACCCAGTGGTGGATTCTACATGCATTTTCAGGCATCCAGCCACAGAGATTTATGAGTCAGTGCAGCCCTATTTATGGGTGGAGTTTGGCTCAGAAGATATTCAGGATAATGAATGAGTTGCTATGTTTGGTATCAACCAAGTATTGGGACAATGCTGCAGAAACAGAAGAAGAAGAAAAATAAAAATTAACTCTTGCTCAGTGAAAAAATGTAGGACTAAGTCTTAAAGACCTTCCTACTTTTATTTTTCTGATTATTTTGTTTTTCCTCAGGTACAAGCCCCTGGGAATACTGAGGTTTTCGACTTTTTTTTTTTTTTTTTTTTCCCATGATAAATGAAAATTGAATAAGAACTTAAGTTTATCTCATTATGCTATGATTTTTTTACCACAAAATAAAAACTGGTGTCATGCTCATGGAAAGAACTAGGAGTTAAACCTCCTAGAATTTCTGCATATCTGCAGAAATGATTGGTGAATGTTTGAGTGACTCAGTTTTCCTTGACTTAAAGCAGATTCTTACCATAAAAGTGATCATTGTGTTTGATTAATTGCTATTTGAAAATAGCAATAAGCAGCTTAGATTAAAATAATTCCCCAAGGATTATTGGGGATTTCAGGTCCTGGCCCTGCACAGGACACACAAAGAATTACTTTCTTTCCTGAGAGCATTGTCCAAGTGCCTCTTGAACTCTTTCTGATTTAGAGTTGTGAACACTTCCCTGGGGAGCCTGTTCTAGTGCCCAACCAGTCTTGGGTGAAGAACCTTTTCCTGATATCCAACATAACCCTCCCCTGACACAAAATCAGTCCATTCCCTCAGGTCACCAGAGAAAAAAGATCAGTGCCTGCCCCTCCTCTTCCCCAGACTTCCACTGTAGGTGGGGAGAAGGGAGGATGAGCCTGTGGCTCTGCCCTCCAACTCACAGCTCTGTGCTTGACTCAAAGAAAACACAACAGGCCTGTGGCACCTCCTGTGAAACCTACAGTGGGTCTTCTTGCAGCCAGGAATTGACCACATTATCTGACTTTGTTCCTGGAGGGGTAATCACTGGTGGAAAAGATGTGAAGAGCTAAATGGCAGCAGTATTTTTACCTCTTCTGCGATTTAGGCAATGGTTTTAACTCTAGTCCCTGTGTTTTGTCTGAAAAGGAGGACTTGACACCAGATGAGGCTCTTATTTCAGCTGCCTGAAGACACATAATGTCATTAGACATTCCACTCTTCAGTTTCTTCTCCACTGAACAGTGAGACTTGCAAAACCTTCAAGTTAGTTAAGCACCAAACTACTTCTGATTCAAAAAGCAGTCTCGTAGTCTAAACATTTTTCTTCTTCTACAATTCACATGGTACAGTCTGCTTATTATTTTTAGAAGGCTTTAGATAACATTGAAAAATCAAAACAGCTAATTAAGTTTGATTGTAGGCCCACGTGGCAGACGGAGGGGTAGATAGGGTGGACCTGACTACAGATATGTTGACATCAATAGTTCATCTCCTTTGTTCCCTCAAAATTAGTGAACACCCAGGGAGCTAGCAGGGTAAAGAGAGAAGATAAATCACCTGGCTACGGACCTAGTGAAATGCAAGCACATTCCACACTTCTGTTTCTTAATAAAATACACAACAGTCCCCAGGAGACACTGGTAGGGAGCTGGGGAGAAAGTCATTTTTAATGGGTTCATTTCATTTATGAATGGAACGCTTTCTCCATTCTGCCTCCCCCCTCTTTCTGACAAAACCCTCGGCTTCTTGAGATGTGAAATAGGTGAAAGAAAATACAGTTTGGGACCATTAATTATGCTTTCTTATTGAGTATATAAATTTGATGTCAAGCAGGCCAGGCTGAATGGTATATATTTATTTCAAAAATATCTCTGTGAGGCATTGCTGCATCATCCTATTGATTTAGGTATTTTTGTTATTGTGCTTGATGCTTTTATGAAAGACAGGCTATTAACAAACTAAATTGAAAAACTAGTGACTCAGACTTTTCTTGGATGATCCTGAGTGCTACTTGCAAGCAGCTTTAAATTGGAAAATACTGTAAAAGACTTTTTTTTAAATGGGGCAGTCTTCTCTTTGCAATCCATATGCCTTATTTGTTGTAAAGAAAAAATAAAAGAAAGCAAAACAAGATAGAATTCTCATGCTCCACTGCAAGTTGCCTATTTTCCTCTCCTATCTATAAAAATGTTAATCTTTCCATTTCAAAGGGTCACTATTTTCGACCTTGTTGGACGCTTGTATTAAAATCCTGTGTAAAACATGGTTGCCTTAAAAGAACAACATCAAATATTTTGTGTTCATGCAAACAGGGCCCAAGAAGCAGCAGTTTGCTGCTTTCCTTTCAAACACAAATTCACACAGGGTGGGCTGGTGTCAAAGGAACCAAAAGAATGAGGCTGACTCTTTTGGTGCCGCTTGCGGCTGCTTCCTTGCTTTCTCCCTCACCCTCTTCCTTCTCACTTGTCATAGTGAGTTCTGAATTCCATAATCAAAGAAAGGAAAAAAAAAATCTAAAAGGAAAACGAATCAAAACTCTAATATTTCACTTAGTTACTTTGGGAAACAAAGAATCACCCTTTGGAATTAGGTCAGCTGAAAGAGTCTTGGGAACCTTTGACATGGGGAAGGTCCAAATCTTGTTGCTCTTTCTTGTGTGACAAAGAAAATTGGTGAATAGTGCAGCTGTAGGGACTCCATCAGTCTGTAATCACAAATCATGAGCAATGAGGTGTGGTCCTTGGCTTTGGTACATGGTGGCAGTTCGAATATTCAGGGTTAATTTTTTACCCAAACCTGTAAGCAGAGAGGAGTATTTTTTTTTTTTTTTTCTCTCTCTCTCTCTTTTCCTTCCCAGTACAGGACAGACTTACTGGATTAGACTGAAGTTCTGCCCATGGCAGATAGCAATAAAGGATGCTTATAAACCATATAACAAGTGAAGTGATACTACTGATACTGCTTCCATCACACTCTTTTATAAGTTGGAGCTCCAGGAGTTATGCAGTCAAATATGGAATCTTCACATTTCATAGTCTTCAGCAAATTTTTCTTCCAGTAGTTTTCCCAGTTACCCTTTGAAGTCACACAATCTTTAAATGTCCACAATAACTTTTTGGTATTACTTTGCTCTGTGGGAGAAACCCTTCTCTGCTCTTTGTTTTGAGTCTCTGTGCTCCAGCTATGATTCTCAAATGGTGTCACATTTTAGAGGAACCAACAAGCAAAAAATACTTTTTCCCAAATCCTCAAAATGAGAAATTTGATTATGTAGGACCACATAATGTCATGACCATTTGTGTGTTTTGGCTGCTAACTACCAGCTTGAACCAAACCAGCAAATAGTGAAAAAGTATTGGAAAACAAAATATCAGAAAATTCAGAAGACATGCTGGCCTTATTGTAAGATTCTTTGCAAAAAAAAAAAAAAATTGTAAGTTTTTTGTGATAAGCTCAGAAAACTTATTTCTAAACGTTCTTGGATACTGCCCAATTCAAACATATACTGAATCACCAGATGTGTGGTCTGGATTTTTAGCTGCAACTTCAACTCTTAGATCAGCTGAACCATGAACCTAAACATTGAACCTTAGCCACAGGCTTGAATTCCTCCTAGATGCCTTAGAGTGTCCTCATCCAAATTGTGCCCTGAAAATTCATTTCAATATGGCCAATTTTAACTTTCATTTTATTCTGAAGCTTCTAATGGTAGAACACCTTGAAGATACTAATTCCAGTCTTTTGGTACAGGATAGAGAGCCCTGAATTTTCTATTTCCCTCTTTCAGGTCCTCACTTTTAATCAAGGTAGCATAGCATTACAAAATGAGAAGTGTATGTCTGATTTTAAACAGTGTAAACCTCAGATGGATGAGAAATGTTTTCTGTGTCTCAGGAAGAGTGACTTAACTCAGTGTTTAGTCTGTGTTTTTACCTATCAGAGCTAGAGGCTTTGCTAGCTGTAAGTCTGACCCCAGTTACATGTAAAATTGTACTGGTTGCATTGGTACTACTGTGATATCTTTGTAAATTGTAAACAGGACATCAAATTAAGCCTTCTTCCAGCTCACCTCTTTTCCCAAGGTTAATAGAAAAGCTGCAAGGAAGAAGGTAATGTACACAAGCAGGATTGCCATTAGCTGGCAGCTATCAGAGAGCTCCAGCTGCAGTCAGACTCCCTTGTCCCCAGCTGAAGGAGGGGAATGCCCATTGCACCCCCCAGCTGGGGAGAGAAAGAGGACCCATCACTGCCTGACAGTCTGGGAACAATCACAAATTTATTAATATAATTGCTGCCATTATGCAGACAAACAAGCTAACAGCAAGGACATTCAGGATTTGGAAATCTGCCTTGTTTCCAGGTATGTTGGATCTCAGAAGTGGTTCTTTCTTTTCTGCTGATTTCCCCAGGTCCTATGTTGAAATACTGTAAGAACACATGATTATTAGAAAGGTAGAAAGAAGGATAAGCAATACTTTTTTCCCTTTTGTCCTCGTCTCACTTTCTTAGCACAAGACTTCATGGTTTTGTAGTCCTCTGTTCAAAATAACAAGATTTCTGACCCTCCAGTTGAAAAAATATGTTGGCCTAACCAATAAAGAAATAGTTGGTAAAAACAATAGAGCACAGAAAGCTGCTGTAATGAAATGTTTGAGAAACAGAAATGCTGTCTCTTTGGCTCTTAAATAAAAAGGCTTTTGATTTTAATATGCTCATGCCAACATGAGAAAGAATCTTGATCAAAGAAAAGAGATGTTAACCCAAAAGGAGACAAATTAGATGCACTTATCAGGGGCATACAGGTTAGAATATTTTCTCATGCAGAGTATGGATGTTTCAGAAAATTTCCTTTTCCATCAGGTATTGAAACACAGCAAAAGGTGATTATAAACACACCTTTTAATTTAGTCCTCAGCTCTTTCTGGGATGCAAAGAATTCAGGGTTGTTGCTTCAATAACAAAAACTCCCCGACAACCTCAGATAGAACAAACCCTATTTCTGGCTCAACCCTGTCTCCCACCTCCTGACAGATCATACCCTCTCAGCCTCAAAAAGCAATACTAGTGTTTGAAGATAGTTCTCTTCACTCGCAAAAGCTCTGACAGAGATTGTGTTGTGGCAGCAGCAAAGTGGTTATCAGAGCAGGGAAGGTAAGGAAAAATGAAGCTGATACCAGCACAGTGGGGTATATGGTCTCCCTGTGTGTCTTTAAAGGGGCACCATCAACTCAAAAATCACTCTTCTGTCTGAAGCTTCCTTATCACCTGCTGTTAAAAGTAGCACTGTCAAGTACCATAGCTGAGAGAAAGCATACGTGGAGTTTTCCGGTGTATTTTTGTTTATTTGTTTGTTTGATTAGTGTCAGTTTGCTCCTTTCTTTCATTATCAGTGTAGGGTCTAAAAGCTCCTTAATTATGCCTCTGGCAGAGTCCAATCAGTCACCAGTTTGTGTGGGCTTTCATCTCAATGGAAGAGATAGGTTTGTGTGAAGGGAGGTGGGGGTGAAAAGGAGAGAGAGAACATGATTCGAGGAAAGGTGGGGAGAAGTTAAAAATAACAGTCATCTAATAGAAATTAACACCTTTTTTGAGCACCTTTTTTTGAGCATGGAATTCAGACCAAAAGGCAGAGAGTGAGTTGGCAGCAGCTTTGTGAGTATAATCTGTCAAGAGCTAGGGCACTAAAAAAGTAGCTTTTGCTTCAGACTACCAGGTTACCTTCTTTTGTAAGGTAGTATTTAGGGCCTGTTTGTTTTTTTTTTTTTTTTTTCTACAAAATAATACTAAGCTCTTTTATACAAGGGGAAGTTTTTCATGTTAGTAAATGGAAATTGTAGCCCAGCTGTATCAGAGCTTTTTTTTTTTTTTTTTTTTTTTTTGACCTATAGCGCTGTATTAGGGGAATTATGCTGTACAAGTAAAAAAGAAGAAATAGCTTAAATGGCAGCCTACCCCCCAAGGGAAACCTGACTTCACTAGTAAACTTTAACTCAATTTCAGCTCCTTCGAGGTCAAATCTACTTCAGTTTTGCTTGGTTTCCCATTTCCTTTTTTTTTTTCCTGTCCATATTCTTTAGTTTTCCCCTTTCCCACTGACATTTATTTTGAACAGCATCCTAGTATCTTGTTTAATTTTTTTCTATCATTAAAAAAATAAAAGATCATTCTCTTTCCATCCTCCCCATCTGCTTGAAGATGAAAGCCATGAGCCTCACTCGCCCTAGAAAGGAAATAATGATAATAATAATAACAACAACAATAATAATAATAATAATAGAATCTTCCATTTAAATAGTGCCTTTCATCCCAAAGCTGGTTAGATGTCGGGCCAATTTGTGCTTTCAGTTATATGGCTATGCCTCCAGAATAAATCTGTCAGAATCAGTAGTGTCTCTCTGGACTTATCCCAGAATTTATTTCTATAGGATTTAGGTATGTAGAGGTCACTGCATCATCCTTCTTTCCTCCAGCAGATGTTCAGCATTCACCAGCAGCATAACATGCCCAGCCAGCCTGGCCCTGTCTGCACATGTTCTCTGTCATGGCTTGAGCAGGAGCATAATAGACCCTTGCTGCACGAACCTTCAGTTTTAGTCTGTCAACTGGTGTCAAGGATTCTGGTTATCCTGGACAAATTTTCTTTGATCTGGTGGAAGATGTAGTGTGGTAGTGTGTGTTTATTTTAAAAATCCTTCTGCACTCCACTGTGTCAGAGATGGGATGACTGCAGCCCTTGGCTGAAGAGCCAAGCTGATGAAGGTCTGGGTACTCCCAGCCCTCATTATTACACAGTAGTGCAGGTAGAAAAGAATAACATAGACAATAGGTGCAAATGGAGCTGTTAAATGGCCTGGGCAACGTGCCAAGGATAGGATTTTCAACCACTTCCCACTGCTCTGCCTCCTTCTCAGAGTTATCTTTTTATGTCAAATTGAAGATCTGGAGTCACAGTTCTTGCTTCCCATTGCTCTATAATGCCTGGCATGGGGATGATGCTTCTAAATGTTAGTGCAAGAAGTTAGGAGTGATGTTCAAATGTTACTGCAATGTATGTATAAGCTGAAGGATGAAGGAACAGCTGCATTGAGGTGCACACTTTGATGGTACACAGGCTGCCTGTCAGGGTGGGACCGGGACATGTGTAATGCCCCAAAGTGCCTTAGTTTCCATGCAATAAAACCCCAGCATAGGGAAGGAGTAGATTAACTTTACAAATTCAGCAACATGTCATTCACTGTGAATGCTCAGGGACAGAATGGTGTGGAGCATGGCAGAATGCCTGTGCTCAGCAATCATGCCACCATCTGAAATCTTTCAAATTAGGTAATCTCAGTCATGCTTTGCTTAAGAGGCCAATGATTTATGTTTTCTGGTGTAACCTCTTATTATTATGTCTTGTTCAAATATTTCTGGTTACCACTTGAAATGCAGCCTTGCATTTGTTGGCTCTCCCAGGAATCTCACCTGAATTCCATTCTTATTTATCCAGACAAGTTTTCCTGGAGATCAGTCCAATAGTGAGTTTCCTCGTAGATTTCTGGTAGTTTCTACTTCAATGCTTGGTTGAAAATACCATGAGAACAGTCTATTTCACAGCATTTTCACATGAAAATGAAACTTAAAACTGAATGAGGTTCTTTCTAAGTGGGAGAAAATGATGTTTGGATCAAGTTCAGTTTGAAGTTTGAAGGGTGAGGATAAGGAGGATTTATTCTATCCAAAGAAATTGGTTTGGTCACCCTCAGTTATAGACTGTACAAAACTCACAATATCAAGTAGCTGGTTCTTGTATAAATAGATTGTACACTTACAAAGAGAAGGATTAAAACCATCTTCCTTAATTACATCCTATAATTCATACCAGGATAACCTTGTAAAAGATCAAACAGTAATGGGGGCAGAAAGGGCTTAGTGCACAGCACAGAAGAATAGCAAGAATTTGCCCTTTCCAGTATACAGTCTGCAAAGAATCATGCAGAACATGACCACTTAGAGACAAGAGGAGGGAAAGGGGACAATAACTATCGCAGGGGCTGAAGCTGTAAATGTTTATTCATGCAGCAATCAATTTTAGCTAGCTACCTCTGATGCAGACACACATACATATGTGAGCTCTCTGTATCAGAACAGATCTCAATAATTTATAGACTTCTCTACACAACATCTCTATGAAGTAGGGTGTTTTTTCTTCTGCTGCTCTTCAGACTAAGGGGCTGAAGTGCTAGGAGACTAGTACCGAAATATTTTCTATTACCAGGAAATGATTCATGTCCTCCAGATACAGAAAAGAATTCAGAATTTTCCAACGTTGGTTAATTTCTAGAACCTGAGATTTGGATGGGTTAGAAATCTTGTATGATAAAATAAGATTAGGCTCATTCTAATTGCATTTTTGTGCCTCCCAGTTAACTTTTTTTTTTTTTTTTTTTAACTGCAGTGACAGTGGATCTACCCCTCCACCGCATAATTGACTTGATGCCATAATATGTTGTTGATGGGATTCTCCACGGAGTGGATGATGTAAACTTGTTTTATTTTGTCTAATAAAACATGAATGCTCATTAGTCAAAAAATGAGCATGCAAAAGTTTTGTCGTTGCCACCTTGAAAAGTTACTCACTTTCAGAACAATAGTTCCACTGTCCTTAGTGCCTGTACTTCTTTGTGCAGCAGTAGATCAGGTAAGGGCACACAGCTGGTTTGTTTCAACTGCAAATAGACAACTGATAGATTTGTATTTCAGGGCTGGTTCTCTCCCACCTCTAAAAGACCACAGATCTGCCCCAGAATGATCATTAAAATCAACACTTCAACCAGCATAAGACATAACAGTTAATCCATCAGCTCCCTTTAGCAGGATTTATGAGAAGTTTCTTTAGGTCTATGATCAGCAATTTGCCCACAAATATCAGGAGATACCCCAGTCTTCATGGTGACTAGCTCGCCTCTGCTGCCTGCTCTGAACATGGGTTTGCTGATTTACTGCATATAAAGTCCCTGCACTGGTAGACAGCAGACTTCACACTTGGCTTACAAATCACTTTCCTGGAAAGAGGCTTGAAAGTTACCAGAGGCAGCCCAATGCTTGATCTGAAGGATCCAATGTGTCCACTGTGCACCTTAGCTCCATCAGCCTGTCTGAAGTCATACAGGAAGTCTGAAAAGAATGATGAGCCTATGTGTTTGACTAGCTCCTCATCCCAGAAAAGGTTTTAGTCTGAATACACTAGCACTGCTATTATGCCCTGGGGTATAAATTATGCAAATCTTTATTTGTTCTTTTTTTTAATCTCAGTTTTATATTATTTTTCTTTTTCATCCCCTTCAACTTCTGCAGCATTTGAATGTATCTCAGTTTTCTGTCTCAGCTTCTCCATTTTATATTTTTCCTTCAACTTGTGACAATGATTCAAACCTAATGTACTTTTCTTGTGATTTCACTGCTTCCGAGGAGAGCAGAGGAAAAGACTCCAGCTGTTTATATGCAGTATGTAACAATTAAAAATTTAATTTCCAGAACCTTTCTGCAGGTGTGGTAAAAGCGCCAGGAGAGCGAAGACAGATAGTTAACAATTTCACTGGGTAAATTGTCATCTTTGAACCCATATAGTCAGCTTCTGGAAGAAACACTGACCATATACTGACATGGTAATGTGCTGCTATCCAGCTTTTCTGTGAGAGTCCACTAGCTGCCAAACACTGAAGGTGTAATATACCAGCAAAGAAATTACAGGTAAGGGACATATCATTTATTACCAGATTTATCTGGGCTGTTCCTATTTTTGAGGTAGGTAATTCCACTTTCATGATCCCAACTTTCTGAAGCCACTCATGATGGGCAATCATCTTTCTTTTGGAAATTTAATCTTCAGCCATACCCTCTGTGAATTAATTAAGATAATCATTTTCTTGCAGCAACACTGGCTCTGTCTTGTATAACTTCTTAACTGTCCCAGTAGTCTCACCTCAATGTACATGTAGAGAAAAAGTATATTTTTACTCAGCCCTTATTTTCCCAGGTTAAACCTTACTTTCTCTCAAGGAATGAAACCTTCACAGCCAAACCATTGCTCTAGTCCAACCTAGACTGATTTTGCCAAATACATTTATTCAAATCAGAATAAGGGAACTGCATGAAGTCAGCATCTGATTTGTAAGATTCCAGTCATTTCTCCTTTGAATAGAATTATTATTATTATTATTATTATTATTATTATTATTATTACCACTTCATGTAAGTGATTCATAGCTGCTGATTGGATAAAACATGCAGTTTTTGTCCCTCATTACTTCCTTCTTCTGTATTCGTTAGACCTTTGAACACAGAGCACAAATGAGATGATTTGTGCCTCAACACAAGACACTGCTTTACTTAATATGTTTCTTTCTAGTTCTAGTTTCTTCCTCTTCTTTAATCTCAGTCTTCACTCTGATTCCCCTCTGTGCTGACAGTCTCTGGCTTTGTGTCACCAGCAGTCTGCAATAACATACTCTGGTTTCCAAGTAAAGAAAAGGGAGCAGTGGTTCCAGCCTATCTGATTAAGAACTCTGTTGCCCTTCCCTGATAATTCACCAGCCAGTTCCTTACATATTTATAGCTCCTCATCTAACTCCTCAACTAATCCCCATACCTTCTAGCTTTGATAACAATTTCTAGCATGGACCATATTAAATGTTTTCTTGAAGTCAGACAGATTAGATCTATTAAATTTTACTTGTCTAGAAAAATCAGTTATCTTATCATGGAACAGTATCAGTTTGGTTTGGCAGTCTATCATTGGCAAACCCATCTATTTTTTCTTTCTTATCGTTCTATCTTTAATATTTTCTTTCAGAGTATGTCCTAATACCTTGCTTACTATAAAGCCTGAACCCAGTGGTCTATATTTCCCCAGGCCAGAGATCTGATTTAAAAACAACAGGATGATCTTTTCTTTCAGAGAAGTTTCAAGAAGTTTCTCCCAACCTGGCCTAGGTGAGGAGAAACAATCTGTGCAAAGAATATGATAGGTTTCTTCCTGAGACAAGTGACGACCTTCTCAAGCACAGCTAATCTTGAAAAGCAGTCTTTTGAGTGTCAGTGGAGCATCCTTGGCTTATGCAGTTCCTGAACTCATTCCAGACTGCTCCTCTTCTCACTGTTCCTGGCTTCTGCAGGGGACTGCTACTGTCATGCCTAATTCTGCCCTGTCTGATTTTCAGACAGAGGAAGAAAGAAAAGAAAAGGAAAAGAAATTATAACAGGGAAAAGGAAAAAAAAAATTAAAAAGGAAAATAAAAGCACAGAGGAGGAGAGGAAAGAGGGAATTAAAAAAAAAAAAAAGGAATGGGAAGAAAGAAGAGAAGGGTAACAAAAAAAAAGGGACAAAGTGTTTAATTGAAATGTACTTGTCACTTTCAGGGAGCTTGTTGATCTATACACACTGAAAATCTCTTACATCTGCTCCTCAGGATGTCTCCTAAATAGCACAAATTGTTATGCTAGCTTTCCTCCTGGGAGTTTTCACTTCTCATATCTGCAGCCACCCCAGTTTAACCAGACTTTTATCTTGAGACTCAGTCAAATACAACATCTTGAAAGATGCTTTCCCCTGTCCAAAAGATGACTTAGTCTTCACTGCTTCAGTCAAGACTCCTTGTCTGCATCAAATTGCAAGGCTCTCTTCTCCTTTGCTATCTCCCTCTTGCTTTACTTTTTTTTTTTTTTTTTTTTTTTTTTTTTTTTTTTTTTTTTTTTTTTTTTTTAACAACAGCTTTCTAAGTTTCCCCATTCCCATGACACTGTGGTGAGTTTTGGATCATTCACTGTGTTTAAACCTTTCAAGAACATTTTCCACATGGAGAATCCTCTTAAAGTGAATGCATCATTGTACATGATTATCCATGCTTAAAGGAACAATCAGCAGAACAATATGTCCTGTTCTCAGCACTGCCTGTGAACTGCACTTTCTTCTTCCTGTTTCTCACCCCTCCTATCTTGTTGCAATTTGTTCATCTGCATAGTTGCTGGGTTGGAAAGCAGTTGTTGGTAAATTTTCAATCAACAGGCCATAAAATTTTAGTTTAATGAGAGACAGCACACTCCAAAAAGATTCAGTATGAGTTTGGTGCTCTTTCTACCCTTCAAATCATCACAGAATCATAGTAACACAGTATCGTTTAGGCTGAGATCACTGAAGTAAACAAGGCCAACTAGAAGGCAGCACTTGTCAACAAGAGCCAAGTACTAAGTGCCACCAGTCATTTTTGAACACTTCTGGTGGGTGACTCCACCACTCCCCTGGACAGTCTTTTCCAATGTTTGGTAACTTTTTATGTGAAAAAAATTCTTCTGATGTCCAACTTTAACCTCCCCTAAGGCTTTGTCCTCTTGTCCTACCACTCATTTCTGGGAGCAGAGGCCAACCTGGCTGCACCCTCCTGTCAGGGAGTTGTGGAGAGTGAGGAGATCCCCCCTGAGCCTCCTTTTTTCCAGGCTGAGTCCCTGTAGCTCCCTCAGGTGTTCCTCATCAGACTTGTCCTCCAGACCCTTCCCAAGCTCTGTTGCTCTCCTCTGGACACACTCCAGTCCCTCAATGTCTTTCCTCTAGTGAGGAGCCCAAAGCTGAACACAAGATTCCAGCACAGGGGGATGGCCACTGCCCTGCTCCTGCTGGCCAAATTGCCACTGACAGAAGCCCGGTGCTATTGGACATTTTTCTCCATTTGGGCACATGCAATTCATGTTCAGCCACTGCTGACCAGCAGCCCCAGGTCCTTTTCTGCTGCCTTTTTTTCCAACCACTCTGGCCTCAGCCCGGAGTGCTCTCTGTGGTTGTTGTGTTTAATCTTGACATGAGCTGATCAGCAAATCCCCCATTCTGGCAAAAATCTTCTTCCTCAAGTCAGTTTCTTGCTTTCTGTAGTTTCTGCTTCTCTTGTCTGTTTCACCCTTCTCCTTCTCAGCTTTCTCTGAACACCAAAAAAGTGCAAGGCCTCCATTTTTCTTCATCTTCTACCTATCCTTAACCACAACTATTTGCACTTACTGTGGAGAAGTCTGTTAGAAAAGTGATGAATCTCTGGAAACCGTGGATCTCTATCACTTCCCCTGCAATTTGGATTATTTCTCAATCCAAATCTCACATAAGGGCTTTTTCTTGAGTGGCTTGGTCAGGTCATGATGAAACCATGAGCTCTTCCTACTTCTGCTGCATCAGTAGAACAGTCCTGAATTCTAAGCCAGCTATAGCAAATTAAACAGTTACAGATGCACAAACATGTTAACTTAATTTAATGCTTATGGGACAGTTTCCTCTGTGGAATTCCATCTCAGTAAGCAGTGTCATCATTACACCCTGCTCTGAAGCATTATAGAACCTTTCATGTGATGGTTGTTCTATTCTTGTTGATATCAAGGCCTAAGAGCCATCCTGGATATACTTGCATTAGTAGTACAGGTATATTATAAAAATGTTTTGAACTGTTTGGATTACTGTGGGCTCACAGTGGAGATTCAGGCTCACTACCTATGGTAGCCTCAAAAAGGCTGTGTCAGTTTACCACACAAATATACCCATAATTGCCACCCTGCATCTCACCTTAGCCTCATTGTTCCCAATTCCTTTCCCCAGTCTTGCTGTGGGTGATGTTTTCTTTAAAAAAAAAAGTCATTTCTAAACAATTAAAAATTGTTCGTATAAGAATTGTCCATTGATCTACATCATGTTAAAAAAACTTCAGGAGATGATTACTAACTTAATCAGTTATTTTTTCTACTTTGCTGCTAAAGATGTGTGCTTCTATGTGTAGCTGTACCTATATCCATAAAATAAATCTCCAGATTAGAAATATACATTGGAAATCTCTTCTAACAGCAAAAAATCCAGAAGATTCAGCTTTCTGTTTTAAAATACATTTTTAAGCTGTGCATTATTTTAGCAAAGTAAGTACTTTTACTTCTGTTTATTCTTTATTTTATTTTTTTTCTCCAAAGAGAGCAAACCTGCATGTATCTTGCCCTCTTCCTTCAGGCACAGAGGTGTTTTCAGTGTTTCTTCCTGTGTACTAATATTTCTACAAAATGGGGTCTTCATGTGACCACTACAGCCATGTCAGTGTAAAACTTCAAGTTCAGAGTTCAATGGAAACAACACTCAGTTTCAAGTTCCTTATTGTGCTGGACTTTTCCTTTAGTAAAGTACATACTTTTCCTTGAGCAATGGCAACAGCCCTTATACAGACAGCAATAAAAAAAAAAAAGAAAACCCCCTTTATTAAAAAATATCATTCTGAAAAGGTTATACATTCACTTCAGCTGTTTGTGCTTAATACACAAATTAATTTTTAGCCAATTATACCTGGCTAAAAAACGGATATCTGTAAATACAAATATTTATTTTCCTTGTCACTTTATGGTTTGTTTTGTTGTTTTGGGGGTTTTTTTGTGTGTTTTTGTTTCTGTTTTTGTTTGGTTTTGTGGGTTTTTGTTTGTTTGTTTTTCTTTTTGTTTTTTTTTTCATTTTCCTTCCATTTATTCCTCATAAATCAATTGTTTGCATATGTTTTTTCATCATACAGGAAACTTGGGACAAGTTTCAGTTTTTCCAAATTTAGTCATCTTTATGAAGCAGTCTTCTCAAGTACTTTCCTAAATATCTTAGGCACAGCTATTTACAATCATTGTAAATATTTGCATAAATAGACATATGCACACTCATGGGCACACATGTATGTGTGTGTATCCATGTAAAGTGTCCTATATATGATCTGCAGTCATCAAAACAGGGGATCTGAACAATATAATGCTGACTGAGGTAAGATCCAGTTCACCTGATTTTATAGTGTTAAAAGATGTGTGAATAATTAATTTTGTTTGCTTTCCTATACATTCAGTGGAGACTGTAGTGAGTTGCTCATGCCAGATCTCATAAATATTTGCCTTAGGCTAATTCTTCCCTCATTCCAATACATGGGGAGGACACATGAATGACTCATCAGCTCAATTTTTCTTAATAAAACTCAGCCTAGGTAGATATATATTTAAATGCATGCTCAACTTTTTATCAGGGAAGATTCCCCATTGCTACCATGAAGTTTCTGTACTCCAAGTTAGGCTGTGCTGTTCCACTCTGTACAAAAGCTTGAAACTGAAAGATTTTGCTCACATGAGCAAATTGAATTGCACAAGATGTTTTAGTATTCATGAGATTTGTCTCCTTGTTTGCTGTGCGGAATCACAGGTCACAGATAAAAATCAAAGCTGTATCTCCATGATTAGGGAAGTGATTTTTGGTGTCCAGGCACTGGGACCTTCTGAGAGAAAAGGCACTGTGTAAATGTGAAGATATCACTGATAGTTATTATCAATAATAATAATAATAATACTAAATAACAGTCTGAAAGAATACTAGCATTCTGGTGATGAAAAAAATATTTAGCCACTGGTCTTTTCATATTAATGAAATTCGATTTTTCAATCAGTATGAAGGACATCACCTGTGCTCCTTGCCTCCAGGTTTATCTACATGGGTGGAATAGATTCTGAAAACTAGCACTTAGAGAACTTTCTCAGAAAGATATTTCCAAATGTCAGCATTTTCTATTACTTTGTCATTGACTTCTAATGTGTTTTCAGAATTATTTGGTCCTTTCTTAGGTAAGGAAGAAAAATGGAAATTGAAAAAAACTTATATCATTCATTATTATGCAGCTTTCATATTGCAAAACACAATTTATAGCGAAACACTCACCTTCCTTTCTGCTGTGCCACTTCAAATGTCCAATGCTAAACAGAAAGTGCTATAAAAATGTCTGCCCTCACTCTATGAGATTCAGATAATTGACAATAAAGTGGAAAATTGTTAAACATGTAACCTTGGCACCAGTTCCATGGGATATTTATTCTCCCACTGTTGTATTCTTCAGTTTGTTTTGTTGTTTTATTGGATTGTATCCTATCCAGTTGTGCCTTGCAGCATCTGTACCTTAGTCAAATGCCTGCAGTGGGACACATGACAGAAATAAAGCAACAGGAGACAGCTCACACAGACTGAACCTAGGTACCATGGGCTGCCTCAAAACTTCAGGGACCTGTAACTTTCCACTTTGAGGGTCAGCATTCTGCCCTACTGCCTGGGAAGGAGCTGCAGAAATTGTGGGAGGTTGGATGGGCTTGATCATTTCCTGTTGCCTGCCACTCTGAGGCAGAAAGCTACCTCATGGAGTTTAGTGGCTGCTTTGTGCTTGAGCAGCTTTCTTTGTGTGAAGAGCAAGTTTAGGCTGGCATCAGGGGGCTCCTCACTGGTGTGATGCTGGCTGAGTGGCTGCTCCAATCCCATATGCAAGTGCAGAAATCCTCAGTAGGACAACTGGGGCTGTTTACCTTCTCCTGAACACACTTTTCTATCAGTTCAAATACTGCTTTTGCAGCCTAGTCCTATATATCTTAAAAAAACAGAGATGACAATAAATTAAATATGAAAGAATTATTATGCATGAAAAGGAATTTAAACATTCACTGTACTGCTTGCTGCCTATTGTTTCTCTACCTTTGTCGGAATTTTTTCCTCTTTCCAGGGTAAAATTATGAATTATGATTTTTCCCAGAAAAGAACCTCAAAATACATCTACCTCAGTAATAATATATGAAATTTGATATTTCCAGAGAATGTTGTTGGGGGTTTTTTTTGTTTTTTTTTTTTTTTTTTTTTTCCATGGTTATTCTAAAACTCCAATGGGATTCAGTGTGAAGGAGATAAAAAACAGGAAAATGAACAATGACAACAGTCATGACTGTAATGTAGAAAGATCAAAATAATAATAAAATAAGGAATATAAAGTAATCATCTGTGTCCAATATAATAAACAAAGGGTATAATGCACTGGCTTCATTGATGGTGAGTGCATTAAGATTTAATGGAGATGCAAAACAGATAAGATTTTTCACCTTGTTCAAAATGGAGGGTTCCCATGTAGAAGGCTAATACACTCTTAACCCCTTGATAAATCTGTTCTGGTGCACTGTTATTTCCATGACAGGGTTAAACTTTTGGCTGTAAGGGATTAACACCTGTGAGTAAGACAGCTTTCCATTCGTGGTTCATTTTCTCAGTGACCATTGTGTGTGATGTCACTGCATCCTGAACTATGGCCTTCAGAACTAAGGAGAAATTCACTTTAGCCAGTATATATCCTAGTTCCTCAGGTGGTCTTAGAAAATGCAACTCTTCACTGCTACAAGAAGTATTTCAGTTAGTTAAATCATCTGGAGATGATCTATGTCAGGAATATACTAATGTTTAAGGGCTTGACTTTGTAATCCATGTATCTTTGAACATAAGGCATAGAGAGAAGGATCGCTGTATCCATTTGGTCATAGTATATGGCACAGGGAACAGGTGGGTTTTGCTCTTCAAGATTTTTCCTCAATTTTGTTTTCCTATTCTTGTCCTTTTTCTTTCTTTTCTCCCCATTTCTGGGGATGACATAGGCTATTCACATAGACTAGCAATGTTAATTCCCAGTCTTCTTATATGATGATGGTGAGAGCTACATCTCCCTGCGGGACAATTCAGAGTCCAGACAGCATTCCAAATCACCCTCTGGAGGTTCTTTTTCAATAGGCTTTTCCATTGCCTATTGAACAGAGACTGATACCCATAAGATTAACATTAACCTTTGTGTATTTTATGTTTGCCAGCATGAAGGCTTTGTTTCTTATTTAAACAATGGAGCTACAAATTATTTTGCTAAACTGCCTCAAAAAGAATGGGAAGCATGTTACTTGGCAAAAGTTTTCTTGTTGAAGAAAATCTTTGTTTCTGTTTAAAGGATACAACTCTAGTTTCCTGTTGGAGGCAAAGGAATATAACTCCTTTTCGTCAAACAAGGGAAATAGCAAAGTAGAGAATAGCAAGAGAAAAAGCAAAGTAGAAGCAGGTTAATAATGGGAAGAGTTTAATACATGAGGAAAATGCCCAATGAAACACTGTCACTTTTCAGGTCTTGATTGTTTCAACTACAATAGCAGTTTCTAACCCTTCTATTGGGGGAGGTGGGGCGGAATATATATTGCTGAGATCCCCCCCTTTGGCCAAGTCAGAGCTTTGATTTCTCAGTTCCCTATAACTTTTCAAGTACTATATTCCCAGAAAAAATATTAATCCAAATTTCCTTGTTACAGGAAGAGTGTAATTAAGTAAATAAGTTTTTTTTTTTTTTTATTTATTCCTCTGACCACCACATTTGTCTCTAAGTTAATTAATGAAAGTTCTATAAAGATCTTCTTGATATGTTAACAGCTAAAAAGGAGCAAGAGATTGTCCACAAGTAGGGCAGTGGATTTGAAGGCTCTGAATGTTGATTTTCTGGTTTAGACCTGAGGTTTTTCTTACTCAGAGACTCCATGGTAAGGAGAACCACAGCACAGTGACCTTTAATATAGGGTAGATTTTCAAAGGTGGGTTTAACATCTTCCTTCTGCTAAGACTGTCCCATGTGACCTGTTTTTTGCTCCTATGTGGTACAAAAAAAACCTTATGGCACTAAATTTTTTTTGGCTGCCTTTGGCTTATGGTGTACCTTGCCCCATGTTCCATTCCTTTTCTCTTGCAGGTGAATATCAGAGGAATCATAATGCAGCACGGTCACAGATAAAAAACAGATTAGCCACTACACATTCCGCAGTGTGACTAAGCTAGACTTCAGTAACCAAATCATTCAATATAACTCTATCACAGAATGGAATTATATTCTTGGCACACTGTCTTCATTTTTAAAAGCTGCTTCCTATTTTGTTTGTACATGGGCTCTTCTTCTTGGGATTCAGGATAAGATATTTTTTACTGAATATCTTGCATACGTAATGCTCTGCACTTATTTAGCTGTATTGATCAGTGAATCACAGTGTCCCAATTGAAATATACAAACTGATTTAATGTCCTTTTCTTTAAAAAAGGATGATATATAGTTTATTAAAAGGAATGTTAAAAATGCAGTTATAGTAGTAAAAATAATAATAACAATAATAATAATAGAAATAATAAAGAAAACAATTTCTAAAATTCTGCTTCTCTTCATTGGCTTCTTACTCAATTAGGAAGTGGTGTTTCTTGATAAGATGGAGAAGCCAGTAATATGATAGGAAGTCATTAATACAATATAATCACAGCCCAAGATCAAACTCATCTCCTGTCTCTTTACCTTGTCAAGTGTTTCAATATTTTATGTTGTAATGTGATGACCAGAACTGATCACTGTAATCTAAGTGTGGATCTGACTAATGCATTGTATAATCAAAGATTTTCATCTGACTTAAATTCATTTGCATTTTCTTACTCTTATTGTAAAAAGACACCTCTAAGACTTAGTGTGGTTAAAGATCGTATTTCATCATAGTTTCTGTTCTGAAAGGCTGTTAAATTCCTTTCTGGCCTTGAAAGTCTGCATCAAATGTTTAGGTATATTTGCTTTTTTCTCCTTCTTTCTTTTCCTCATGTCTTGGGTTTTCTTCCCTTCTCCGTCTCATATTTCTCTTACATATAATTTAAAATTTGCCTGTTTATTTCCAGAAGGACAAGAGGAAAATCTGACCATGTTCTTTTCATCTCTTTTTTTCACCCTATTTTTCAAATATGTTCATTTTATGAATTTCATTTGGCTTATAAATCATTATTTAGTGCTTTATTTTGATTGGTAACAAAAAAAAAAAAGTTAACTTCAACTAATGATAAGAAGAAACAAAAGAATTGTGACCTCTACTACTATCTTCCCTCTTTCCAGATGACATATGAGACCTTTAGACAAATTGGTGTTCAGAACAAGCTCAAGCAGAACAAGCCCAAGTCCTTCATACTGGTAGTGCCCTACAGATCAGCAAAGAAATCTGTTCATAACACTGAGGTTGATCTATCATACTCCAATAAATGCCTCAGACACCCAAAATCCTTTTGTAAAACTGAAGATGGTTTTTTCACCCCCTCTTGGAATAATTTTCTGGTCATATCTGAGTTTAACATTGTTATGACACTCATTAAATAACTCTAGTGCCAGTGGTATTCAGGCTTTATTTTTTTTTTTTTTTTCAGGTTTTAATATACATAAGAAATAGCCTTGCAAGTATTTTGAAGCTGCCATTCACAATGTTTTTCCATGCTAAGTTGCAAGAAAAGGTGGAACTCATTATTCACTTCTTTTTGAATTAATCCAAACATTTAACTGGATGAATTGAAACTGTTTCTTTTCTATACTAATGGTTTTTTTTTGAGGTTTTTCCTGTTCTTATGATTTTGAGTTTTAAACATTCATCTAAAACCACAAGAAAAATATGTCCCTCTTCAGACAGAAATCAAGAAAATGTTATGGTTTCTCAATTCCAAAGTTTTTGAAAGTTTTATATAGTTCTGTTGCTTCAAGTGAAGTAACTTCTAGTTGGCTTGGCAAAAGGCAGCTCCAAAGGGAATCTACCTCTGGTTTGGGGAATCTACAGTGCTATTCCCAAAATATGTGCTTTTGAATTTTTATCATAACACAACAGATGAAAGGTGGAATGGTTTTATAACAATCTTGGTGGGAGATTTAAATTTCCATAGGTGAATTTCAGAGTATTGACAGAAATTGCAGGTCCAAATGGTCGATTGACTTTAGCTGTAGCTCTGAGTTATTGTTTTGAGTGGAGCAGCTAAAAGCACATAAAGTTGAACACAAACATGAGTACCTACAGAAGGACCTCAGCCACAAAACTTAGCAGAAAACATTTATCTAAGTCCTCAAGGGAAATTTGAAAATACTAATGAGGTACATTAAATCAACAATACTTTAGGCTTTCCAGAGTCAACATAAAGGACACAATTTCACTTGTGGATTGTAAGACACTCATGACAAGGATATAAAAATAAAGAAATAATAATAATTTTATACGAGGTCTAGAAAACATATAAATGTGCAAAAAATTAACTCCAAACATTTATAACATTTAATTGAAGATTATAACCTTTCTATACCTCATTTTTATCCATCTTTCTGAGTTTTATAGAAAAGATATAATTTTCTATTCAATGTTCTAAAGCAGTGCAAAAAAAGCCAATGAAATGTTTTAATTCCCTGTTATATTCTCTAGGACTTTTTGTTCTGAAGTAGCAGTTTCTGTGTTTCTCACCGCTAACCTAGTGGACTTAATAGCTGAGCTTCAACAAAATGAGCAAGAACCCTGATATTTCTCTATTTAGTCACAATGGCACTTTAGGTTAAACAATCATTGGCTCAGTTGTGAAAAATGAGATAAATTAAAATAATTTTCTTCGCGAGGACCAAAGATTTGGCAAGTAATGTATTGAAGAAATTTCCTGGACATAATGGGTTACATTAATTTTCAACTGCAAAACAATTCCTTCAGCATTATTTTTCAAGCAAGAAAAAAAAACCCAGACAACTTGCTATTTGCTGTATTTATTTCTTATTGAAAAGTGAAAATACATTTCAAAGAAGAAATTTTAAAAAGTGTATCAGGAAATATTACCAAAAAAAATTACTGTACAGTATTTGAGCTAATTGGTCACCCATTTCCTTCATCCAAATGTAGTCAGTCTTAGGTATGATGGAATACAAAAAAAAAAAAAAAAATAGACTCTTAGTCTTAATAAAATAGTCTCTTCCTCTATATAAAAATATAATTTGCTTGTTTATTTTAAACAAACTTTTACAGAAATCCATCTATTCTTCATGAAACTGATTCACTTCCATTATGGTTCTTTGTCATTTGAATAAGTTGAAGAGAATGTCATTTCTGATCAAGGCTTCAGCTCTCAACCTCTTCCTGCACAACAACTGATAACAAATGTTGTTGTTCTCTGATCTCAATGGCCTCTCTCTACCCTATTTAAAATGAATGCAGTGATTACAGACCTGTTTCAATAACTCTGGGCTTTATTCACTTCTGGTCTAAATTGGCATTGCTGTCTGTAGTTAATGGAGCTGTGATGACTTTGATCTGTAGAGAATTTAGCCATCAGGGAGCCCATCACTCAAATTATCCCTGAAATTGCTGTTAATTGAGACCTCTGTGGGCAGTCACAGCAGAGGGGCCAAGGTGTGAACGAGCAAAGGTCTAATCTCTGATCCCTTCAAGCACTGAGCAGAAGAATGAGCAGAGGAGAAGCCAGATAACACCAAGACATGTCTAGCCCACTGTCCTGCTCTCATCAATGACCAATTGCAGAAGCCTGGAGGGGCAAATAATATTAGGACAAACATTTTCCTGATATGTTCTCACACTCACCATCTGTTCTTGTGCACAGCAACTTTCTGACACGTAAGTGGCATCTCTGTAGCACACGTCTCCTTAGAATTTTCTTCCTTCAATTTCTTTTTGCCTTCATTTTCTATTTATGCATGCACTTTTCATACACTACATTCTACAGCTTAACTCTGGACTATGGATAAAATCATTATATAATCTATATGCATATATGTGGAGCTTGCCACAGCTTCTTATACCATTTTTTTTGTGGTTAAACTGAAACTAAGTGTCTAATTTTGCACCTAAAAGAATAAAAGTGCTCTTTTAAAAGAAAAAAAAAAAAAAAAAAAAAACAAAACACCAGCACACAGGTTTATCAGTAATTTATATCAGTAATATTAAATAAATAGAAATTTTCCAATGACTAAATTAATTGTCTAAAATGAATCCATCAACTCTGATGTACTTCAACAATGAATAAATACACATATTTCTTTGAGCTGCTAATATTAATCCCAACAATCCCTTGATATCGTGGGCTTCAGGAGCAGTTCTGATTCCTTAGCAATTATGTTATTTAAAAAATAAAATAAAAATTTGAAACTGTCATGAGAACCTGTCTATTGATATTATTAATACTAGCATTCATGGCCTGCATGGTCAATATCAAAACCAGCCCTTACTATGATAAAATATACTTCAACTCTCAATAGTTTGTCAAGATATAAGAAAAATTCTGGTTTCCTTTACATAACTTAGCCTCCTGATTCAATCATTTCTCCTTTAAATATACTTCCTCCCCCAAAAAATGAAAAAGTTGTTTGTCTTTTCTTCTTTTATGCAAAAATGCCATCACTGAAAAATGATTCTCCATTCCAAGATGTGGCACAACTTAAATATTATCACTGAATGAATAAACATTGAATTATTCAGGGAGGAACTGTAAAAATAAAAATGTCAAAAAATCCTTAAAATTAAACAATCCAAGGGACTATATGTCAACATTTTTACAACTATTTTTATTGTATTTGAAAAATGTATGGCTTTTCTTGAAGGTCATTTTGAAATGGAAATATCAGTTTAAGTTGACTACTTCTTTTCAGTTTTTCAAATAAGGGGCATTATTTAAAATAAATAATATTGATCAAAGCACATTTCCATCAAGAAACATCTTCCTTTAGAATTTTTTAGTATGTTTATTGTTATCCCTTTTTTGGTATATATATTCATGTTAATATTTGTACAACATCACTCTATACTATTTCCTAATAGATTTTTAATATGGATATATTTATTGAATTTATTCTAAAAAAAATGGAGATAAAAGTGTGTTGAATTATGTTCTTTGTTTTTGGTTTATTTAAGGAACAATGTTGTGGACTATTATGAGATGTCTCAAAGCAGACAATATCATATGGAAAAACTGTCTTCACGGCTTTAAATACTGTTCGGTTTCAGTTCCTGAATAATCCAATACAACTTAAAAAATAAACACAGACTCAATAGAATAGTGCAAGAATAGGAAACTAGAGCAGAAGATAACAAATGTACAAAGTGTTAAGTGGGGTTATTTTCACCTTGAACTGTGCCACACATTTCTTAGGCATGTCATCTTGGTCCAGAAAAACCTGCCCTATTGCATAATTACAATTACCATTGTAATTAGTAGCTGATGGAGAAAAAAGGCAAGTCCAGAGAGAGATTTACCCTGTCTCTGAGCTACAGAACTGTCTGGAAACACCTGCTCTTGCTCTGTGCTGTAGAGCCCAAGGTGGTTGCGCTTTTATTTTAGTGTCTTGACTAAATGCATAGGCTCACAAGGACAGTGAAGGGCCTTGAAAGGAAGCCATACGAGGAGCGGCTGAGGCCACTTGGTTTTTTCAGCCTGGAGAAGAGGAGACTGAAGGGAGACCTTGTCATGGTCTTCAACATCTTCACAAGGGGAAGCAAAGGGGCTGGCACTGATCTTTTCTCTGTAGTGACCAATGACAGGACTTCCGAAGACAGCCTGAGTCAGAGTCAGGGGAGGCTTAGCCTGGATATCAGGAAAAGGTTCTATACCCAGGGGGTGGTTGGGCCCTGGAACAGGCTCCCCAGGGAAGTGATTGCAGCACCAAACCTGTTGGAACTCAAGAAGTGTTTGGACAATGCTCTCAGGCACAGGGTTTGACTCTTGGGATGTCCTGTGCAAGGACAGGAGTTGGGGTCAATGATCTTGATTGGTACCTTCCAAGAAGGCATATTCTTTGATTCCATGATTCAATAAAATGAGGCAGAATAAATCTAGGCCACAGCTTTTTGGAGCATCTTAGAAATGTTGTTGAGATGAATTCTAAATCTATCCACTAATAGAAGCCATAAAAATAGCTAAATATGATAGCTAAATGTCATCTGAATAAGTTAATTGATGCCTGTGACAAAACAAGTTCTTTACTTTTTTTGAGGTGCTTGACATGCAAGACATCATTGCCTTACCTAAGTTATTGAAATTCAGATATGATTGAACTTCCAGGTGCATTCTGATCCCAGATAGTGCATGGAAAGCAGATAAATTAGAATCTGCACAATTAGAATTTGGTGAAGCCAAGGTGTGGTGTCATGAACGCTTTAAGGAAATACACCCTGACACCTTCAACAATGCTTTAAAGAAATACACCCCGACAGCTTCAACAATGAGCCATGCTTAAGTTAGTTTGGTGTAAATGTTTCAGATACCTGAATAGAGGCTCAGAAAGTCCTTGTGAGACAAATGATAAAAGAAAAATAAAGTGTGGATGGGTTCAAGTATCATACCATATCCTGGAGCCTCAAAAATGTACATATTCTGCAGAACATGAAAGTTTGATTTACAACAAGTTAATGGCTGCAAATTCAGTGGAATTTTTATCAAATTTAGGAAATTTGCAAGATACAAATTAAAAGTCACTTAAGACTCTAGAAACATTGTAATGGGAAGGTTTGGCTGGCATTTTTCATCCAGTCAACAGCAATTTTAAACTCAATCATTTTGGGGTCATTGTGGCCGAGGCAGCCGCCAATCTCCACTTCACTTACATAAGATTAAAGCTCAAGAATATACAGAGGTAAATGGCTGAATCAAAATCAGATATTTGCACAAGAAAAGTCAGAATGTACTTTTCTGTGCAAAAATAAGTTGATAGTTTCACATTTTTTCCCTCTGAAATCTGTAATTTATATAATTTGGGGATGTTTCACTGATGCTCTTGAAATAATAAAATTTTGCAATTAGTTTGAAAAGTTTTTAAATAAATTTTGTTTATTTTCACTAAAACCAATAATATAATAAATATTAATAACACTTGCATTCTTATCAGATTGACTATCATTATTTGGAGAGCCTTAATATCAGGAGAAAAAGCATATTTTTTACATGCTGACATCATGCCTGAACCATGACAAATAAAACAACCCCCAGACTGGATTATAACTTCATCTAAGTAAAACTTGAGTTATTTTTTTTTAATTTATTTCCATTAATAAATTCGTACTTTTTCTTTTATATTTTATTTTAGTTTTATTTTTTAAACTATTTGTGTAGTTTGTGTCACCTGCATAGTATTTAAAGCATATCTGTTTATTGTCTTTATTCAAATACAGTTTTTCTATGCTTCTCATATCTTCTTTTCTCTTTTTACAAGCAAGTGGTGAAACTGATATTTTTAACAGTGTGTCCAACACCAAATTTCCTCAGAGAGGCAGGATTTCATGCAGTTTGGGGCTGATATCTCAAGCTTCAATATTTCTAATCTCAGCTAAAAGGACTTTGATCGTAACTCATTGATGTAAAATTAACCAACCTGAATGTGTTTTGGTTGAGTTGAAGAATCTCTTTGAGGTGTGGGATTTTCAAAGAGTTTTAAGGTCACTTCACATGCAGATACCATACAAGTTCCTAGGTTTGGGTAAACATGGGTTTCCTTTGCTTTGTTCCCCTAAGCTTTATTGGAGCTCTGGCCTCCCTTTCTCCTGGTACTAACAGCATTGGATAACACTAACACTTCCCTTTCTCTCAGGTTTTGAAGTGGAGATTAAAAGACAACAAAGAGGGTTTAAAATTTATGCTGTATTGCGCAGCAGAAACACCACAAATGAACTGAATGTGTATCCAGACTTCAGGCTCATCCCAGTACAACTGCAAGAATGGGACTTGTACAGAAAATCTGTGCTCCTTTTTTCAAAGGCTGTGATCCAGTCACTGACCCTGCAGTGCATCACTAGCAGATATTTATCTCTGAACTCCTGAAGATGTTTCCATTCCATATTTTCCTGCTGACATAATTTTGACATTTGCTTTATTGGGTCTGACCTCGTACTAGCCTTCATTTTATTACTATGGCCCAACTTGGAGAGAGAGCCTAATTTACAGTGGGGTCTATCAACCTCTTTTGGAGCAGTTTTCATAAGTGTAGACAGCCATTGGGATTTATAGAACTAAATGGCTTGGTGAAATACAAGGATCCATGCCACGTGAGCTGCGAAAGAGTGATTCCTCATCCGTGAGCGGAGCCTGCGTTCTGTGAGACCCAAAATCCATCGCTGGAGCCGTGGCTCCAGCACAAGTTAACATCTGTGAAAGGATATGGAGTAAAGTATGGCCCCTTATGTCACTGCCGCAGCTGGGCTTCCTGCAGCTTAATTTGCCCTCTCAGCATGTTGCACTGATTATAAATACAATGCTGATCTTGTTGCCAGAGGCCATGACATATCGCTTGGCACTTTGCAACCCTCAGAACAAATTTTTCCCTTTCCCTCTTCACCCCAGTCAATCATGGCCTCAGAAATCAGCCCTCTGCTACCCAGCATAGGATTACATGTCATTTGTAATTTTACTCGCTTCAAAAAGCTAATGCTTAAGTTAATAAAGTGGAAAGATAGCAAGTACAGTGTCCCAACCAGGGAGAGGCAGATTGAAGTTGTTGTTGTTATTATTTGTGTTGTGGGGCACGGTAGGGGTCAGAAAAAGGGAGACATTAAAATAAAGAACTAATAGCCTCTCTGGTGTCAAGAAGAAAGAGAAAAGGAAGCAGCTCTTCAGCAAGACATAAAATATTAATAGCTGTCATTGAAAAAAAAGCTGCTCCGCTTTTTCTTTTATTCATTTAAAAATATATATGTATTTCTAAGCATAAAGTTTATGCAAGTGAAAGCTTTCTGCTGAGTGTTTTATTCACATGAGAATTCGGAGAATTTCCTGAACTTCTTGTAATTTACTTAATGGGTAAACTGGTTGCATAAAGTTTAGAAAGAAGAGATGCTTTTCTAACTTCATTCTGACTCACCTTAGAAATCTGAAGTTTGTTTCTGCCTGTGTTGTAGGGATGGGAGGTTAGTAAATTTGCTGAAATTTCTTCAAAACTAAGTTTAAAAGAGATATGATGCTGTAACTCAATCACTGATGATGCTTTAAATTCAAATATTTGGTGGCAAGGGGAATTCCTTTCTGTTGTGCAGGGAAAAAACTATTTTTTTTCAAACCCAACTGATTTAAATATCCTTGGATCAGGTTCACAATGAACTAAAAGTTAACAAAACTAATAATCATATATGTAGACAAATTGAAGCAGTAAATTTTATTGAGCAAGTCAGACAAGATTTAAAATACAGCAGTAGTAGCTGAAAATAAGATTTATAAGCAAACAAACAAACCAAAACCAAAATATATTAATCCTTGAAAATAAGTACTCATTTTCCCAGATAGTCACAAGTACGTAAGAACTTACTTGCTTTTTTTGATTTTAAAGAAAACTGTATGTGTTGATCCTTTAACTCACAGTTGATCTAAAATATATTAATGTCAATGGACTGTAAAGATGTGGTTAAAGTAGAGTGTACTTCAGATTTTTTAACTTCAAGATCTATGATTGAGTGCATTGCTCATCTGACTAACCAGATCACGTCAACATTTATTTGCTGATACAGACACAGCAAAAACATGAAATAAACTGCAGTCTCACTAACTTACCAAAAGAACAGGAAGCAAATTACTTCATATTCTTTTTTACACTTCCTCTCCTTATTCATACGTGTTGCTTTTGACTAATGGATTAAAGATATTTGAACATATGCTCAGAAATTTGGTTGATTAGTGTTGTACAAAAGGTTGATTCAATGGCAAGATCTATCCAGATTTAAATAAATATCTTTATATGTAATACATAGTATCAGGTTGTTATTTGTACTGCACGCCTACTGACAAAGCACAATAGGACAAAATGGAGCAGTGTCCATGGTATTGTCTAGAAAAAAAATGGCATTTAACATACGAGTTTACAAAGCAAAAATATATGCATATAGATGTTCAATGCAATTAACATCTTCAACAAGAATAAAAATTATTTATGCCAGTGACAAGAAACAGCAAGAGAATTTGATCCAAAAAGTTCAATGTCTTCCATGTATGCAACAATCCTTAGTCCTGAGTTATTGGATAATTTTAGTTGGCATACTTCATCTTTTATTTCTGTTTTATTGCTTTTTGGTGGTTTGTTTGTTGTGGGCTTGTTTATTTGTTTTTTGTTTTTTTTGAGGGAGGAGGGTTAGTAATAAATCAAGAAGTTTTATTTTATAGTAGAATGAAAACAAATTTCAGATTTTTTCTCTCTTTTTTTTTTTTCCTTTCCCTTTTTAAATAATAATTCTTGATTTTAAATACTTCTATCAGGGCCTGATTATTCTCTTATTTGACCAAGTCCTATACTGGAGCAAATCTTTATCTGATGCTAATTGTGCAAGTTTTGTTGATTTTGCCTTGGGCTATCGCAAATGATTAGAAGTTGTGATGTCCTTTAAAATCTCTGAAATAAAAAATAAAACCAGATTTTGAATAAGAGTTTCACTGATATTTACTGGTGTATTTTTATTTTCTGAAGTAAAGGCTGTCACATTTTAAACAGTGTACTGTACTTTTGGCACCTTGGTCAATCAAAAATTAGTTTCACCTTCTGGTTCCCAGCGATGAAGGATACAGAAAGTACTTTTACTTTCTCAAACTCATGTAAAAACCACTGGCCTATGAATTCTAATTTAAAATTATTAGCACTACTTTAATCTTACCTGAACTTAAAATATAAAAATTGGAACAGACCAAGCAACTTCTTTAGCTTAGTCTCCCTTCTCACTCATGCAATCAGGTCCCAAGAAAGACCCTAATTAGAAGATAAGTATATTTTTTGATATTGTGCAGAAATTTCTTATCACTGAAATGATAAGATAATATTTTGATATTTTTAGAAAAAATATCAAAACAAAACAAAACAAGAAAACACCTACAACTGAACAAACAACTAAACAAAAAAAAGCAAAACAAAAGAAACAAAAACAACCAAAAAATCTCAAACAAAGCCCCCTCCATTTTCTTCCCTAGGGCTTGTTTCTTTGCATCTAACAGATTTCATTGAATTTCTCTTCCATGACCATATCCAATCATTTCTGTAATACATATAAAATTGCAATAACTGCTGCATCCTGAAGCAAGGAGTTTCAAAATGTAATTATTTGGTGCACTTTCAGACTCTTAGGCATATATGCTTCAATAGAGGAAAAGAATTGCATTATGTTATTAGGAAGGCCGTAATTGTTGGAGATGGCGTTGATCTTATCTAGTTTAACTGTCCAAAAATAAGGACTGGTCCAAACTAACTGTTTAAGTTCTGAACAATGATGAGAATGACAGAAATGTACAGGACAGCTCTTTTGAGTGAACTGTCATTGAGTGAATCACCCTGTATATATGTCAGTCTCTCTCCATTAGCTAAAACTGGAGCCAGGACAACTAATTTTGAGATGCTAGAAATTTTTATCCCATGAACGTGAATGAGGTGAATGATTCCCCATATATCTTTGGAGAGGACAAATCTTCACTTGACCTCAAAAATATCTAAAACTCCAAATATTAAATTAACATTTTTTGTGCTGCATAGTCTTTATATGCCTTCTAAAATATGACTGTATTCTCAAGTGTTTCAGAATGGAAACACAATATCTTTTTGCTAGGGAGTAAACAGGAACTTCATTATTGGCAATGGACAGACTTTGAATCTTAGTAGATGGGCATATCTTAATCTTCAATTCATCATGAAAGAGGGAGATATTGATGCAACAAAATTAGTTTAATTGACAATTGCCCTATGTTAGCCAGAAGTGGTTTGATTAACTTGAATTGGGGAAATCTTGCATTTATTGGCACAGATTTGGAAGAACCTTCTGAGATATATTTTTGAAAGCCTTTTTGCTGCCTCTTATTCTCTCAAAACACTTCTTAGGGTAATCTCATTACACAGGATAGTATTAGCAATTAATAGATTTTCTAGGATTATCAAGAGGGTTTTAAAGCAACATAAATGAGGGAAAATGGTACTATGACAATCAAGTGGCACATACTTAAAAATTAAAGCCAGCCTGTAGGCTCCTTATTATGACAAATCCCTTTACAAAAAGGTATGAAAGGAACACAACCTTTAGCTGTGCATCCATTAAGGGAAGCATCTGAGAACGGTACTAAGGATGCCTAATTCAGGTATTTAATTAGCACCTAAATTTTAAAAATCTTAAAACAGTTATTGCTACTATAGAGCTCTTACTCAAATGTCTGAAAAAATGCACACTGAAGAATCCAAGACAAAGCTGTTTTACAATAGAAGAAAATGTTTTTCTTCCATTAATTTAATGGAGGATCTTAACATAACTGGTTATTAAAAACAAGATTTGTTGACCTTGGCATTAGCAGCTTTCTAGGCACTAAAGCTTATGATCTTTCTACATTGATTTTTTTTTTTTTTTTGTGTGTTAACTTTCTAATTGTTTCTAAAATTACCCCAATACTGGGAAAAAAATTAAAATAATTATTGCCAAAATTTCAAATCTGAAATATAAATAAAAATGTTTTCACTATTTAATCATATTCCACATTGTCCATTAGTAGTCAAACTTCAAAGATTTATGATGTTTTCACCTTATTTAAAACAGGATCTTAAAGTCTGAGTTTTAAAAGTCTTTGTAAGGTTTCAATACAAAAGGGAAATAGGGAAATATATGGTTAAAAATGGATTGCAAGGTTAATAATATAGACATCAGATGAGAAAAATAAAAAAAAATAATACCATTGACTAATGGCAATCATGAAAGAGAAAATTATTTTAAAATATAATGTGAACTAAGAGAAATGTCTGCTAGTTGCAGATGGTAAAAATATAAATAGGAACTTATAAAAAAGCACAAATATTCAATTTATCCTTCTGTTCTATATCTGTAACTAAGGAGGTGGATGTAGCTATGTCATATGATACTGCAGATAAAATACAACATTTACCATCTGTAACAAAGAGAGATGTGAGACAGCACTTATGGGCTGAGAAACAGTTTTTCAGACTGAGGCATTAACAGTTTAGTTTGACCACCTTTAGCAACACCAAGACAGAGGCTTTATCTTTGTCTGAAATCCTTTACACAAACAAAAGTGTAAGTTACTCAGTGACCTTTCTTACCAATCAAAGCATCACTCAGAAACTAACAAACAGACATATAAATTAATATATTTCAGCCCTGGAAAATAATTTAATTTTTAAGAAATGAGAATAATTAAATGTGCAATTGGATGAGGAGTCCTTAAAAGTTACAGAATGTAATTCTAACATGAGCAGTTTAATTCTTGATGCCAGAAGAAATGCCCTGAACCTTGTGCTCTGGGATAAAGGATAGGTGTAATCCTGGGCTGTTCTGATGCAACTTCCTGGTTTTGCATCTCTGAAGTCTCTTTCTTCCAGAGGTCTGACTGCCCTCAGTGACTGTTATGTGTAAGTTAACAATTCCTTACTTGAGGGTTGAAGTTCAATGTGGAAGTGCAAGATATATTGGACACTTTTTATTGGTGACCTATTCATCCCTTTTTTTGCAAAACAGAGGATGCAAGTCTCATTTCTAGCTCAGAAACTTGCCAGAGCGACTAAGTAGAAAACAAAATCCCCCTTTCTAGAGCAGGAGGTTGTACCTAGCAATGCTTCTCAGGGGATTGCAGAGAAGGAGTTACATTTTGTTCTAGATATTTCTTCACATCCAGACAAGCGACAAAGTTATATGCAACCACATACCTCTTTAGAGAGACTCTCTAATACACATACACCCCCAAGGGTCACTACTGAAAATAGGAGTTACGGATAAGCATTTATTGCCTATGTTAATGTTAAGAGAATTGCTGTAATGTTATAAGATATTCATCATTTTATTTCTAAAATAAGGAGGGGAAAAAGAAATAAATTAAAATGAAAAAAAAAAAAGCAAGCCACAAAGCACTTATCAAAGTCACCATGCTGGTTGGATTCTTTCAAATCCCTTAAGGGTTTGGATGTATTAGTCTTGTGCTGGCGTTGTTTTCTGGGCCTGCATTAATTTGATCCATTCTTTTAGAACATGTGTATAACACTACAAAAAAGTATTATTGGTTTATAAATTACACTTGTTGTTTCAGGGCGATAAACAGAATGATGAATGCAGTCTTTGTTCAATCACCTTTTTATTCATGAAAGGCAAAACCATGGATTCTAAAAACATTTATCTACATCAGTAGTAAGCCATAAACCTTTCAAAAATGCTCCAAGTAATCCAGGAAGGAGCTGCTGATTACTGTCATAACAAAGAGGATTCAATAATGCTAATGACTTTTCTTATGATAATCAATAACCTGGTGGAGGTGGCTTGAATCTTAACAAATCTTCCAGATGTAGCCCACTTCTTAAGAAAATAGAAAGGGTTAGTGTGTGTTCGTGATGATACTTGAGACTATCAGATTAATCATGGAAAAATGGACATGTTTCCACAAATGAGAGCTTCACGCTAGTGGCAGATGAGTCTGAAAGAAGTTTCTAATTTCAAAGTTGGGAAGTCAGCCTACTGTTTACATAAGCAGCTTTTGCTTACTGTCTCTTGAACTCTGAAGACAGACTCAGAAATAAATCACAGCTAGAAAAATATAAGTTGAGGTACCTGATCTTTAGACCTTGACAGAAGTATGGTAGCACCTGTCCGTACTTTCTAGTTTTTGCTATAATTTTTTAGTATGATTTGGAATTCAAACTTTTCTTAACTGAGATTTTCTTCCTTGGCTGCATGACCAGGGCAAGATAGATTTTGGTTAACTTCAGTTATATATATTTATATATATGTACACACACACATACACAACAGGGACATTGAAGTCCATGAAAAGGGAGGGGAAGATTTCCTTTCCAGAGGCCATTTGTCCACCTCTCTTGGACAAATATTTTAGGAAGTACTAAGCAATCTTCTTGAGGGTCACTTGTAACAAATTACAAGTTTATGAGCAGAATCCTTTAGATGGTGAAAGTTATGCAGTATTAAGCCTGCTTAATATCCAGCCTGAGTGTGTTGTGGCCTCAACAGTACGCAGAGATAAAAATAAATCAGTTTGGGGTAAAACATACACTGAAATACTGAAATGTCAATTTCATTTAGAAACTTTCACTTTCTCTCTTATAGAATTGATTACACAAACTAGTATCTTTTGAGACATGATGTATATCCTGATATTTATCTTCTCTCTTTCATTTGTTTCATTAAAGGTTTGGGGTTTTTTACCATTATTTATTATTTTTATTTTCTTTATTTTTATTTATTATGATTGTAAATCTAAGCTGCAAAATTTTGATGAAAACACACAAAACCTGAAACAAGCAACCCTTCCCTAGGTGTTATATGTAGGATAAGTAAATGTCCCTGGCCAACTTAATATATATTACAATCATAAATGCTATCATCACGAGTGAAATTAATCAAAGTCCAAGGGCAAGATTTTTTTTCAATTGTTTTTTCCCTTCCTTCTAATATTTCTAAATTATTACCCCCTCCTCTGCTTTTCTTTGCTTCAAACAGCACTATTTAACCATGGAGAGTTTGCCTAAATATAAACAAATACATCCTCAGTTTGCAAGCATGTGCTGCAGCTAATGCCTGAATTCTGATCCTGTATGGTGATTACCATGTTCTTAAACTTTTAGTTTAATGTGCATAAATCATTGGCTGTCAAAAGGATGGAAAAAAGTTGAAGACTCAAATTCAGGTCTATTTTACATACAGGGATAAATCATAGGCATAAGAGAGACTAACCTTGAGAAATAATCCTGGGTTTAGCATTTCTCTGCAGGGTAATATCTTGACTGATTAATTGATTAATTCTTTGGTTTGTTTTGCTTTGTTTTATAAGAAAGGCGTCAGTCCTGATGGTGTCTTTTCCACCTCCATGCCCCAGGTCTCTCTCTGCAAGCTTTCTTGCTTGTTTTTGAATATTTAAAGAAGAGAGTAGCCTCCTCTGTTCTTAATTTAATGGTTTTATTTTTCCTATTAGCTGCATGGCTACCAGTTGAGTGGACAGCCAAGGATCATTACACAGTTCTTGCCATATCTGAAAATCGGTAATTACCTTACAACATTTGTAGAAGTAGAGAACTGTTTCTAATGCTACACTACACATGTGGAACAGAACAGATATAAAGGCCTTATCAATGTCCACTCAGTCATGCAGACTAAATTAAACATATGTGACTACAAAAGCCAGCCCATTAATAAACATCCTCAAAACTCTCACATCAATAAATTGCAAAACCAGCAATCAAATGAACAAACAAGCACATCCCACAACTGGAAATTAAGTTAGGCTAGGATCTTGGTTTTATTTCAGTAAAACCATAACTATTTTCCTTAAAAAAAAAAAAATAATAAAAATAACAGATTTGACAATCCTTAGGAATTATTAAGAAATAATGAGATTGACAAGTGTGGTGCAGACATGAATATTAATTTTTCAGAGAAACCACAGGGGCAAATTGAGGTCCCCATCTTCAGATTAAGCCTTACAGAAGACAGCCAGGATTCATTTCAAATCCTGCCTTGGGTTTTGTTGATGTGCAAATATGAGCTATTTTATTTTTAAAAAATTAAATTATTTTAGATAAATAAAACACTTTTGCCCAAAACTTTTTTTTTTTTTTTTTTTTTTTTTTTTTTTTTTTTTTTTTTTTTTTTTTTTTTAGGTAAGATCATGGAGAAATTAAGCTGATCCCTCTAAAATCTGTGGTTAAAAGCCTAGTCACTATATGAGAATTATTGAAGTCAGAGTCCATCTGGAATTTCTGCATATCTTGACAAATCTCATTATGTGATATAAGCCACAACCTTATATGTGTAACCCTTTCATGTACAGGAGCAGCTGCCATACAGGTGGTACAGAGCTGGCAGTGAGACCTTGCTTTCTTATTCTCCATTGAATTTCCCATGAGACTTCTGCAAAAGTATCAAACAAAGAAATAAATAAATGAAGCCTTGTAGTAGGCCATTAAACGAAGTCTGATTGGAATGCCAAACATACCTTTTCCTTCAATTTTTCTAGAAAGATTTGTATAGCTCTAGTGTAAGCAACTTAAATGGTCTCATTACTTACTCTTTCCTGGTAAATAAATTAACAATAATATGAAACTGAATGCTAGACTGATTAGCTATTCCATCCTGTCCATCATGTATCTAATAATGCCTACTCAATGTACCTTGCACAGAAAACATTTTCTGTGCCCTTAAAGGTGAGAGTATAATAATAAATTGGATGGTTTTCTGAACTAAGCTGTCTTTGAAATTAGCTGTTTCATCTACTTGAATATACCAAAGTAAATTTATGATGATTAATTGTATTACAATGGACACCAAGGCACGTAATAATGATTTGCTACTTATTATAAAGCTTTGCCAATATTTTGTAAACCCAAGCGACATGATACACAAGAAATCCAATGAAACCTTCTTAAACAAACAAAGGAGAAAGGGAAGAAAGGACAGGTCTTGCAACACTAAACATTTCTGAGGACAAACAGAGGCCACAGGAACTCTTTTTTTCCATGTCAAAACTTTGCTAGGTTATCTTCCCTTAAACTTAAGGAAGGGGGAAGAGAAGAGCTGACAAGAATTGATATATACTTTCACTCAATATTAAATCTCTTCTTCAAACAGAATCTTAGCGAGTTAGCACACTACTCCATTTTTTTCATATGTTATTAGTTTTAGTCTTGCCATCATTAAGGCTATTCTCTTTGTACTTTTTTCTGCATTTGGACTTCCTTTTAGGAAGCCAAAGCAGCATCTGCTTCAGCATCTTCAATAAGATTCAGTGAATTTCTCTTGTATTGAACTCAATAACTACTACAGAAGTGGAAAAAAACACCACCCAAATGTATGCTGTCCTCAGCTGGAGACTACTCAGCTGAGTAGTTATCTAGCTGCATTTACTACTGAAAAATATTTGTTTCTGATTTGGCAGCCATGAAGCTTTTGTAGTGCAGTGAAACTCCTTTCCTGTCCTGATTGTTCTAGTTTTGCCTGGGGTAGAGTTAATTTTTTTCCCAGTGGCTGACATGGGGCTGTGTTTTGGATTTGTGGTGAACAAAGCATGGATAACAGACTGGGGGTGTTTGGGAGGCTGGGAGGAGACACAGCCAGGACAGGTGACCCCAAATGATCAAAGGAATGTTCCAAACATGTGACATCATGCTCAATAGGAAAAGTGAGGGGAAGAGGGAGGAGGAAGGAACATTTGAATTGGTAAAATTTATATTTTATGTAACCATTATTTGTGATGGTGCCCTGCTCTCCTGGACATGGCTGAACACCTGCCAGCCCATGGGAAGACTGAATTTCTTGTGTGTGTGTGTCTTTTGATTTCCATAGTAAAATGTTCTTATCTTTAACCATGATTTTTCCAGCTTTTACCTTTCCAGTTCTCTCCCGTATTCTGCTGGTGGGGGAGTGAGCTAATGGCTCTGTGGGTCTTGAAGGCTGGATAGGGTGAAACCTCGACATAAATAAATATGTAATAGAAAGCAGTTTGGATAGATTTTAAGCCCAGGTTTTCAAAAAAAATTACAGTTTGGAAAGCAACTTGCTAGAGATCTGCTTTTCTGGCCAAGAACACATACCACTTCAAAAAGGAAGTTGTGGAAGGAAGGAAGTTGCGGAAGGAAGTCGCGGAAGGAAGGAAGGAAGCTGCAGAAGGAAGGAAGGAAGCTGCAAAAGAAAGAAAGAGAGAAAGAGAGAGAGAAAGAGAGAAAGAGAGAAAGAGAGAAAGAGAGAAAGAGAGAAAAAAGAAAGAAAGAAAGAAAGAAAGAAAGAAAGAAAGAAAGAAGAAAGAAAGAAAGAAAGAAAGAAAGAAAGAAAGAAAGAAAGAAAGAAAGAAAGAAAGAAAGAAAGAAAGAAAGAAAGAAGAAAGAAAGAAAGAAAGAAAGAAAGAAAGAAAGAAAGAAAGAAAGAAAGAAAGAAGAAAGAAAGAAAGAAGAAGAAAGAAAGAAGAAAGAAAGAAAGAAAGAAAGAAGAAGGAAGGAAGGAAGGAAGGAAGGAAGGAAGGAAGGAAGGAAGGAAGGAAGGAAGGAAGGAAGGAAGGAAGGAAGGAAGGAAGGAAGGAAGGAAGGAAGGAAGGAAGGAAGGAAGGAAGGAAGGAAGGAAGGAAGGAAGGAAGGAAGGAAGGAAGGAAGGAAGGAAGGAAGGAAGGAAGGAAGGAAGGAAAGGAAGGAAGGAAGGAAGGAAGGAAGGAAGGAAGGAAGGAAGGAAGGAAGGAAGGAAGGAAGGAAGGAAGGAAGGAAGGAAGGAAGGAAGGAAGGAAGGAAAGGAAGGAAGGAAGGGAAGAAAGAAAGAAAGAAAGAAAGAAAGAAAGAAAGGAAAGAAAGAGAAAGAAAGAAAGAAAGGAAAGAAGAAGAAAGAAGAAGAAAGAAAAGAAAGAAAGAAAGAAGAAGAAAGAAAGAAAGAAAGAAAGAAAGAAAGAAAGAAAGAAAGAAAGAAAGAAAGAAAGAAAGAAAGAAAGAAAGAAAGAAAAGAAAGAAAGAAAGAAAGAAAGAATGCTTGTCAATGAAGTAGAATGAATTGTATGTTCATGACCTTCCCTGGAATATTATTTCTAGGAACAATAAAACAATCCCATAATTATGAAGAGTGTCCAGTCATGCCTGGAACCTGAGGAGTTCTCTAGCCTACTGGTCTCTGATCCATGCATTTGTATTATAATATTGGCTTCAGAAATGTCACACTGTTCTTTAGTCTGACATTTGTCAGGTTATTTTCTCATTCAGGATATTCCCATTCACAAATAAAGATAAAAAATGAGCATGTTTTATTTTAAACTATATACCTCCTTTAGTTTAAATAAAGATGCAAAAATGCTGAAATGAAACAGACAATATTTTTTGACAAATTAAATACACAATGAATTATCTCTTTTCAAATTAAGAAGCCTCCATTGCCCCTCTGTCTTCTCCTAAGTAATCTAGACTGTGGCTTCTCTTTGCCTTAGTAATAAAGAATTCAGCTTGTGAAAGAGGTATTTTGGGTTTTCTCTTCTCAAAAATTGTTTGTATTGTGTTAGACAGACCATTTGTGCATGCTTCTCTTTCACTTTATATGTATTGACGTTATCCAGCTTAAAAACCATGTGTCAATATTAATTCTTTAATCATTGTAAACTGCTTTGAGAAACAACTTCTAATGCTTTTAGAGTGAGGAAAATGTTAAGACTGTGGAGGGGAAAAAAACAAAAAAAATATGAGGAGCTAGCTAAAAAAATATATTAGAACTACGATCTGACTAAAAAAAAAAGAGAAAAGCAATAAACACAACAGTAAAAATAATATTTTACAAAAGGAGGAATGGTTTGACAAACAAAAGCAAGGTGTCACCTGGAACTAAGACAAAGTCACTGCCACTCACAGGCAGTTCCTTTTAGCCCAGGAGAACAAAGAAAGGATTGAGGCAAATAAACCTCTGTGGTTTAATGCTCTTTTCCAGACAGACGAAAGAATAGGGAGCTGAGCAAAACAAAGCCCAAAGCTATTTTGTTTGAAAGGATTCACTTTGCCGAGGTGCCGGTGTGGATCCATGTGGCAGCGGCCAGTGAAAGCTGCAAACAATGCCCTGGTGGCCAGCGAAAAGGGCAGGGGGTCCCAAGTAGTGTCTGTGGCAGCTGCTGGTGGTGGTACCACAAGCTTTCCCTCTCCAAGACCACAGTTTGGGATTGTTAAAGAAAACCCAGCTTCCCAGGCCATTATGACTGAAGATCACCATGCCCACTTATGAAGGTGTGGGTCGAGGACCTCCCTTGGGAGCAGTGGAAAGAGAGCAACCCCTGCATTACCTTTCCCTGATTTTAAAGGGGCACAGCACCACTCCCCTTCCACAAATGGGGTAAGAAAAAACATTCCAATTCCAATGCCAGCTGACCCTGCTGGAAACTTCCCCCACCACACACATGGCAGTGATGTAAAATGGTATTTAATGAACAGCACTGAAAATGCTTTCCCTTTGTCTCTGTACCTGGAACACCACTCTAAAACTATAGCCATATATACCTAAAACTCAGATATGTACACATGTTCACAAACAACCCGATTTCAAGGGATTCATTATTTGTCAGCTGAGGTGCAATGGTTGGATGTGCTCTCCAGCTGCAACACAGACAAGTTTCCTTCAATTAGGTTAAGGGGGGGGGGGGGAGGGGGGCGGGGAATAAAAAGGCAAAAGAAAAATGCAAACTCTGGCTGGTTTGGTTCTGCCAGTTGTTTTGGATTTTGTCATATTTTGAACAAATTAATGTGGTTTTTAGCTTTCTACCCAGGGGAATCTAAGCTTTTTGCAAGGTAAATATATTAACACATGAAGAATGCTCTGATAATATGATCAACATATGAAAAGAGATCTGTTTTTCTAGTCTTGCTGGACAGAGAAAAATGTCACTCTATCTTTCTGTTGACTTTTGATTGACTTTGGAGCAGATCGATAATCAGCTCTGTTCAAGTAATGAAAATGTTTCTCTATAGATAATTAGAAAATAGAACAACCCCGCAGAAATGTAGCAAAATCTCCAAATTGTATTTACCTCGGCTGATTTTTTTTTCTCCCACTGCTTTTTGCAAATTTTTTTTGGTAGGATGCCTCATAAATTGTGGCTAAGGCAATCAGATATGGTATTTTCCTTCTACTCCAGATTCCTGATGGCAAATGTTATATTGAGTTTATTCCATTTTAAGTTAATCTTCTGTTATTTAGTGCTTAACTCTTCCTCACATTCTCTAGATACCTTGCCTTCTTCAGACAAATTCTTAAATATCTCTGGTTAGTAATAGAATATTAATAATTTGATTTACTGATATTTTACAGCCCACTACCTCTAAGAGCTGGAGTCCAAAATTTTTTATCACAGATTCAAGGCAGGTGGTGTCTGTTTCCTGAGTAACAGCTATTACTGGCAAAAGATTGTCCTTCCCAAAGTAAGTAATGGCCTCCTTATATCACTCCCTCTACACACTGATGCTATAAAACTCCACATCCACACTGCATCAACAGAGCCCATTCTCTCTCTATCCTGAGTCTAGATAATAACACTTGAAATTAAAGAACTTTAATTTAATCACTTAACTGTTGAAACCTTTATTGGCATCTTACTGGCTGCCATTCCTGTGATATAGGAGGGAACTTATATGGATACCCTTGCTACAAGACAAAACAAAGACAAAATTAAAGAATGTATGAAAAATTAGAAAGACACTTCATCTATCCTCTCCCAGAAAAGATACCTATTTTTTCTAAATAAGTATGTTCAATATCTTCTGTGCCAGGAAATTATTGCAAACTATAGGATAATAAAATCATCATCATTTAGTATTTTTTCATTTTATTTAGCATTTGTCCTCTAATATGGTTCTCATTCTACAAGAACGTAATAGAAACAGAAAATGAGCTATGTACTGTTAAAAATCATCCCAGAAAAGAGAGTTTATTCTCTCACTGAATAGGGTCATCATGAAGATAAAATTTAGACTACAACTCTGGCTAGAAATAGTTAACTTCTCTTAAAAGGGAAATTGAGAAAATAACAATTTTCAGCTTACAACATGGCCTGAAAGACAATGAGAAAATTTGAGTAAGTTAAGTGTTTAACTGAGTTGCAGACTCAAATCTGTGTGATTCATATTAAAAGGTGTCCAGGCTCTCAGTGTTGCTACTGGACATTCAGTTGTGAGGGTGTAATTCAAATAATCTGCATGGCTTGTGACATTTCAGATGTTCCATTGATACTCCAGAATAAACAAGTGCTCAAAAGGCCCCATACTGATGTTGCAGGTACTTTGGAGTTATGACATTAGATGTTTTCATATGAGCTATAGAGTTTACACTAATTACACTAATAACTGACCACTCAATGAACTTGCTGTTCAGGAGCTTCTGAGAGGGAAGGGTAGACCCTCTTGTGTCTTCAGGACTGGACTTAATGGCAGAGTCTCTTACAGGGTCTAGGTAATGGGGTTTAGTGGGCATAGTGGTATTCAGCCAAAGATTGGATTTGGAGACCTTTTCCAACCTTAGTGACTCTGTGATTCTCAAGAAAATAATAAAAACTTAAAAATAATTAAAAAATAGTAAAATATATAAATCTATAATTTATGAAAACTTTAAAGTCTTCAAATCTACATTGGAATAATACCCAAGAAATATTTTATTTTCTACCAAAGTTCAATTAGGTTGGCTAATTCATTTAGACAAAGATTAAAAAAAAATCTTTTCAATGACATATATTTCAGGGTTTGTTTTTTTGGATATATCCCTCTCTGCAGCATGGAAAGTGCCTATTTTCTTCTTTGAGAGCTTCTGAATACTTTCTATAACAAAATATTTTTTGTTAGCACAAAACCCCATTAGCTGCTAATGCAGCATCTTTCTAATTCTGTAGCACAAATTACCCAATGCAGAAAAAAGAAATAATTACAGAATTACACAATAAATCATCTGTCTTTAGCCAGTCAATATTAATTCTTAAGTAAAAACATGGCTATTGCAAACTCAGCTGAAAGGCTGGCCAATCTCAGCTCTTTTATGCCAAGAACAAAGCAAATTCAAAATATGTTCTTAAAATAAAAATATTAAAGTTGTGAGAATTACTTCCCTCGAGAATTAAATAAAAGCAAGTTATCTGTCTGTAGTGGTCTGTAATGGAACCTAATCTGCATAAGTTAGCTATCTAAGATTGCCTGATTTTCAAATGTTTTATGTTTCTTTGAAGTCCTCTGGATCAGGACAAGATCCTCTCTGTCCACCAGAGATACCTGAATGTAGCCCAGCACAATCTACTCTTGGATGGTTTTAAATACCTTTCTTTCTATATTGGTAGACAACAAGATGGATAATTTCTTTTTTTTTTTTTTCTTCTTCCCATTGGCAGAGAAATTACTTTTTAAAATAATTTCCAGAAATAAAATTCCTGCAAGCTTCTATAAGATACATATATGGACAATTGAAAATAAGTTCCCAACTTACAAATCATGAGTTATAGAGCATTCAGAACAAAACCATCATTCTCAATTGCCCAACTTTTGATGATTCCCTAGACCTTTAAAGACACCATTTTGAACAGCAACAACAACAATAGCATCAACAAAACCCAAACCAAAACAAAAACAAACACTCCCTTCTCTCCCCCCCCCCAAAAAAAAAATCCCAACCCCCAACAAAAAAAAAATCCTCAGCAACAAAAAAACACCTATAAACTGGTTTTAAAACTATCTGGAACAGTATCAAACTAGCTGTGAGATATTGACCTTCTCACTTGGATGTTGGATAATTTTGCCAAATCTCGTAAAACTCAATTTTTCAAAAAACTTCATAGGTTCTGAAGCTATAAGAATTTGGCAGCATAGTTTGTCAGTCTGTCCATTAAAACCAGTTAAAAGTCAATTATTTTTGGAACAAAATATATATGATGTATTCATTTCAGAATACAGAACTTGTTCATTTAGAATTTAGAATTTGTTCATTTAGAACAAATAAACCTTTGCATTTCACTCTGGCAGGAGAGGATTAGGACTAGAAGACTAGAGGACTAGGCCACTTGGCTGACCTCCCTTGGGAATACTTTAAATGTATTAATCTACTTCAGGCCACTGCCAAGTGTACTATGGCGACACATTTATCAAATAGATCCAGATTGATCCAGACTACTCACAGGTTTAAAAAAAAAAGTCTGAATCTAGATCCTGGTCATTACTTTGTTCTACCTGAACAGCATGTTTGGTTTTAGTCAATGAAAATCTCCAGGTCAAAGCAACAGCCTCACCCTCTGCCCTGAAGGGTTCCTTCATCACATAGATGCACACTCCATTTTCATGTAGCAAAACAGTTCAAGGATCGTGTCTCTGATTAGAAGGGCAGATCCTCCACCACTCATCTGGGACTGCAAATCTGCCAGGTGCCAGATTACACCAGCTGTGTGATGTGTGATCTTGGTGTTGTGTTCACTGGTCTGAGACTACCAGTTCAGCTGAGCATCACTGACAAGTTAGGATCACATTAGAAAGTAAAAAAGCTAGGTTAACCTAAGCCCAAGATTTTAAGAGGTAGTTTGGCGGTGAGGCAAAAGAAAGTGAAGGTAAGAAATGGCACATCCAGGCTCCTGTTCTCAGTAGTTTGTGGTAGTACAGGAATTAGATGATTTTTAAGATCCCTTCCAACTCAAACTGCCCCATGATTTTATCATTCTAAATTTCAGTGGAAGATTTGGCTCATTAAATATTAAGGCGGCAATACCTTTAATGTTTTATGTAATATCTTTGTTTAATATTTGATATGAAACAAATCATTGCTGTGTCATTTTTCACCCTTTTGTTTGCTAATGAAAAAGCAGCAAGAGACACATAACAGTAAAGGATCATTTTCTTTAGGGAGCTAAAGAATACTCTGAGTTGTCCAATCCCATTAAAATCTGAAAAAGAAAAGTGCCAGAATGAACATAGAGGAAGCAGGTTTCCTGAAAGTCAAAATGTCCCTATTTCCCAGGGTCCTTCTATCATTTCTGATGTTTTCCAGTGTCTTTAATTAACTGGGGTGCTGATTAATGTTCTTGTTTCCGTAAGAACCTCTTCAATGACATTATATGGATGAAGGTTGAAAGGGATCAATGAAGTTACATCAGGATCAACAGAGATTTCTATAACTACTGATATTTGTACTAGAAATGGCATGAAACTGGATGACAGTGATGGGTGTTAGGGGATAGGGGTTGGGTTTGACAGGGTTAATCAGAAATGTCCATGAGTTTTCATGCCTTCATCCACCCCAGGTCCCACACCTTCACGTGCACATATATGCACACGTACACACACACACAGGCTGATCATACAGATACTCATATCTGCTGCTTGCACCTGTGACAGTGATAAACAGGTTTCTGCTAGCAACAATTTAGCTGGTAATAAATCACTCTGGTAGGGGCTAGTGTGCACAGGTGAATTGCCATGATGCAAGGATATAATTGTGCATAATCAATGCAAACATGCTCTATTGGAACGTGACAAAGACTTACTTAAGCACATTTAGACAGAGCCTAGAGGTTAAGGCAGAATCAAAGTGGTGGGGGATATCAGATAACACCATGATATCTTGCTAATGCCATGCCAAAGGGAAACATAACACACTTTGGCTGAACTGGTGTTAGGAAAAATATGAAGGAATAGTCTCTGTGACCCTCAGGAAGCAGCGTGTCAACATACCTCAGGATTCCCCACCATCTTGGGAGCCTGGAAAATACAAAGTACTATCCAGAGTACCTAAAGCAACCATGAATTATGATCAGTTTTTGCAGAACAGAGAACAGCCTCCTAAGAAACTGGTTCAGATTTTAGTTTGGTGTTGTCTCCTTTCACTGTCCCCAGTTGAAACGGATCCTTTAATGAGAAAATGTTTTGTTAGAGTCATAAATTTCCCACAGAGACATATTTATTTCAACTAAACTTTCATTACAACAAACTTCTCAAGTCCTCAGTGGGATTTATGGGCAAAGCTCAAATTCTGGAAAAGATGCCACTTCATAATAAAATATTTTGGGTATTATATTATGAAAGATAAGGTAAAAACCCATTCCTGATTAAATCAGATCAAGAGTAAAAAACATTTATGCTGCAGATGATTAATCTAATAACCAAGGAAATGATACCAGCTATTTTATTATTTGCTGTAAGGGTTCTTTTCACCATTTCAATCCAGTTAGCCTAGTCTGCAGTCATAGGAGAGAGGCGCTGTTTCTTGAGAGATACCTTCAATCCATCCAAAATTTGACTGACCTCTACTATCACCTCTCTCTTACATCTAACTCTTCAGGGATGACAGAGCAACAAAGCATCCTGTGTTGAGGCCTAAGAATATGTAAGATAAAATTAGACTATTCCATCTAAGGAATCTGTATCATCACACAGAGGACTGAGTGACTGATAGATGTTCATCTGCATGAGTGACTAGAAAGATCACTTGAGAAGTGGGTGACCCAATGTCTAGCATAAATCAGAAATTCTGATTTCTGTCTTAAAGTCACTGGATAAAATCTCCATAGAGATGCCCTAGAGTAACATTCCTTATTTTCCTGCTTTGAAGAGCCATTTGGGGAGGGGTTGCTGATTCCATCTGAGGAAGGGACATGAACATTTTTGGAAATCTCAGAAAAAAATAATTATTAAAGTACAGGAAAACCATTTCTTCCTTGGATCTATATACAAAGAAACAGACACATCTTTTCTTTCTCAGGGCATTAAGATAAAAAATATAATAGAAGCATTATTCTGGAGCAAAATGCTGTGTAGATTTCTTTTTTAAAAAATGCAGACTATGATCTACAACTAGCAAATTGCCCTATTAGTGTAGGTTTAAAGAAAAGGGTTGAAAGGTGCAAATTGGAAGGAAACTTGCTCCCAGGAATCAATAGGTCCAGAAGAGTCTATTATAATAACATCATGTCCCTGAGAGGGCATCAGGGATATGTATGTTATTGCTAGATTAGGTGGTGCCATCTTTGCAAGGAAAACAGAAATGTAATGTTTGCTAATTGAACTATAAAAATAATAATTACCTTTGATGTAGAGGAAGGCAAAGTCACTCAGCAATGTCTCTGATTGTATAAATGAAAGCTGTTATCATCAGAGCCCAAACTAGATTAAAGGTTAGCTTCTCAAATTACATTTGGATGAGACCAAATATATACAAGTCTTTGAATCTTTTCAGTACAGGAGAAACAGCTTTTCTCTTCCCTGCTCCCTTACCAAATGGTCACATTTTACTGTAGCAGTAACTTCTTCCAAGTAGTGTATATTTCTTTAATCAGCTTCATTTCATATGCACTTTTTTTCCTGCAGAAAATGCAGCTTACAAGCCAATATTAACTTAGGGGATATTTTGCTTTATTGGTTATAACTATAACCAAGAATTTTATTGGTTGTGAATTCTTTGCAGTTCAGGATATTTTAGAGGCATGATTTGAAATTGAGGGAGGTATGTGTAAGAGGTTTTTTTTCAGAATGCTGGTTTTACTTCTGATACTATCAATCTATTACTAATTTTCTACTGTTTATAAAAAGTAGGCTGACTGTATCTGGATAACCCAGTTGTGAAGGGAATTTGCAAGGAATCAAACAGCAGATTTTGCAGAAGTTTATGATATTTTTTCAGTTCATTGTTATACACAATAATATGTTGCCTTGTGGTGAGATATTAGTTGGACAATGAAATCATTAACTTTATTCTTGAAAGCATAAAGACCTTTTTAACTTGAACTATATTCAAAACAAAGTGATTTTATGCCAGAAGAGTAAAAAACAGATCTCTTTGATCAAGAACCATAAAGTGAAAAAAATTCTTGGGCAAGACAGGACAATTTTCTGATGCTATGAAGAAAAACCCATTTAATGAACAAAAAAACCACAAAAAAACCCCCCAAAAAAAACAAAAACAAAAACAAAAACAAAAAAACAACCAACCAAACAAACCAAAAAAAGCAATATGAACAGAGGATAAAGAAATAATTGGAGTGGGAGGTGTGTAGCTCGGGGCCAGCATAAACAAGACACTGAATTACAATTTGCTATGACTAGAGATAGATTTGTGGGCAGATATACTGTTAGAAAGAAAAGGAAAAGGTCTCCTCTCAGTAGACCTTCAATATGGAATATCAGGTAAACAGTCTGAAGACACAGTTCAGCAATAAACTAGAAATACTCAAATGTAATTTACAGTTGTTGGTAATGATGAAAGTCCCAGTGAAACAAGGTGTCCAGCTGAAGGAGTCAGATAAAATTTGCAAGATATTTTCTTTACTATGTGGATTAAAAAGTGCTTTTGGAAATGCAAAGTGTAAGATACCCTGAAAAGTCCAAGACCAAGCCACTAGAACTATGGATAAAGCTTGTGGAAAGTTTTAAAGTTATTATGCAAAAGGTCTTTTAGCTGATGGTGTATATTCTTAATTGCAGTGTATGTAAAAGATTTTAGGGAACTCAAAAAAAGGCTACAGGAGAAGACTACCCATATAATTTTCTCAGAAATCCTTTCTATCTTGTAAATGCAGAAAAGATACAAGATAAAATTCTGAAAGTGGAAAACAATAAAAGTATGTTCCTCCTAAATTTAAAATACTTTGTGAAGAAATTCTGAGTGTATTCTGTGTTAAATCAGATTCTTAAACTTTGGATGACTTCTCTTTCAGAAATTTCAAAATCAAAAATCTTCTGGAAAGCAAGCTGGCTAGAAGGAGACAAAGGGCAAAATTATTTCCCCATATGACTAAATGGCCATTAAAAAAAAATAAACAACTCATCTATGTAATATTTTTGCCTAAAATTTCATATTTGTGTGTGTGTTTATTTAAATGACTTACGGTCATGGGTGATGTCCGCCAAAAAACCCCCAAAACTGTATTCGCTCAAATGTTTTCCTTGCATCAGATAGCATATCAAACCATATGTAAATCATGACTTAATTTGCATGTCCAGAACTCCAGAACTAAACACACATGCAAGCAAATATACCAGCTGGAAAATCCATAATAGGAAAAACTGAAAATTGATTACTCAGGTAAAAAAAATAAAATTCCTGCAGATTAAATGAATCTCATGGGAAATTGTATTCAAGACTTCAAGACTGTATGTATGTCCTAGCTAGTGGCTACCCTAGAATTGTTCTTCTGACCAAAAATTATCCTGGAAATTAAAATCTTTTTTAGATGAGAGTTTAATTGAAGCCTGTACCTAATCCTATAAAGTTCTAGTTTTGGACAATTAGTTTATTCTGATTAAAACTTAATTAGTACAAAGGAACAAGTTGCAATAATTGTAGTCAGTCAGGTGTTAAACTGAGGAAGAAAAGGGGTGAAAAATAGGAACAAACATGTACTCACTTAGAACAAAATCAGAAGGCTGAGGACCAAATTAATCAAGACACTGAAAGACACGAAGAGAAGAAATTATTTAATTGCATGTACACCACTGCTTGGAGCCTGGATAATAAACACAGGGAGTGGGAATTGCTCATTTGTGAGCATAAATTTGACCTAGCTGGTATTACTGAAACCTGATGTGAAGAGTTAAAAATAAGTTGACATAACCTTTTAAATATGAATACAGTGGACAAGAGCGAACAGAGAATGACAAACTATCTTATAGTAAAAAAAAAAAAGAAAAATAAGTTTTAATTGACTAATACCTAGCAATCAATGTCTTTCTGCCACATAGTTGAAGAAAAGTTAAAAGTTGTTTACAGGTCACTAGGTGATGGAACTGAAATACTTTGCTTTCATTAATTATAGAGGAAGTAAAGAAGGAAGACAAACCCCGAAATATTTGAAAAGTTTCAAAAAAGCTGGGTGAAGTTTTGTCTGGAATGTAATGGATAATAGGAACTCCAGTGGCACGGAAAAATCACCAAAGATCAGGAAAAATTCAAAGTACAGAAACATTTAGAAAGGAAAATGGGATGACTCTGATAAATGTCCTTTTGTCAGTTTAAAGTTAACCTAAGGCAAACAATAAAATGGCTAATATGAGATTTAATTAAAATAGAATTAAAGGAAGGTAATATAACTAATATCAAATAAAATTGGTTTATGAAAATAGACCTACAGTAATTTGATGCCTTTTTGTAAAGTATAAGAGAACACTGATGATGATAATTCTGATCATCTAATATTTAAACTGCCAAGGATTCAATCTGATCTCAGAAATCTTTTTTTTTTTTTTTTTTTTTTTTTTTTTTTTTTTTTTTTTTTTTTTAAGAAATAAGAGCACTATAAAGTCAACAAGTTATCTTCAAAATAAGCTAGATCTCAAAATTAAATTAAATTGAGACATCCCCTTAAAACAGGTGTACTTTTGAGCAAGAACCTCATCCTTGAATAGGTTTTCTTAATGTAGAACATTAAAAGAAGACTTTGGAACTTTTCAATTGACAAGTGAGCAGCACACACACATAAATATGTTCATTTACATGTATTTGAATTTGCATATATCTACCTATATGCCTTATACATTATGGAATACAAAAGTGTACCTAGAAAAATTAGGAACTTGAGCTATTATTAGAGAGCAGGGAGAGTCAACTTTTAGAATGGTTGATTCTGAAAAGGATTTCATTACAATGGTTGAAAGAGTCTTTTTCAGACTGCACTGACTGCAAAGGGAGCTGAGTTAATTGGCTCTGACTAAACCAACACTTAGGAGTTAACTGAGATGAATCCTACTTTAAATGTCCTTAGAAAGAGTAGAAGTTTCCTAAGAGAAGGCTCATCAGCTTATTCAGCAGATGTATCAAATCCAGATGCTCAATATTGAGAAAACATGTTTTCCATCCACCTTAACCAGTCTTGATAAGTCTCTGTATTTCTCCTCCAGCTGCTGGGGAAAGCAGGTGATTAAACCTGGAAGAATTTCATTTTGGTACTTGAAGTTATATCAGATTACTTTAAGCTCTTTAGACTAAGAATTGTGTTAATTCTTTTTCTTTATTTTCATCTGTAGAAGCATTCAGCTGTTCAAAAATTTTACAGTGCACTGTTATTTGTGCTTCCTTGCTATGAGCCTCCAGGTAAAAACAGTCAAGATTTCCATTTGTTTTTCTTACCCAAAATAAATAATGTAATTTAAATGAATGTTGATTTCTTGAATTCCTACTGTTTCTGCTTTTCAGAAGTCTTATTATGATGTTCCCACCTGGTTTCAGAGCTCTTCTTGAGACTGTATCTGAATGCATACAGCAAGCAGTGGAATGTGACATGAAATATCTGATATTGTGGTGATCACATCTGTTATGTCCACACAGTTTTACTGAGCTCAGGTACAGAATGACCACATCAGTACAATTACTTTTTAATCTTCATGGGTCTCATTAGATGAGATCCTGCCGATAATCTCTCATTGTTTCACTGTTATACTCTGTAACATATTGTAACATATTAACTGTCTTAAAATTGGTGTGATGATAGAACAGGGAATTCAGATCAATCTGGAAACCTTAACAGTTCCTCTACTTTAACCCATGGGCTGAAACAGCTTTTGGTACAAAGGGATACTACAAGCTGCTCTAAGTAGAAGACCTCTCCCACAGAAGAAGAGAACATACACCTTTGCCTTTTAGGCAAATCTTTTATTCTCTACATGGAGAATCTCTATCCTCATCAGCATATCTATATTTAAATCTAAAAGTCCATGAGGTGAGCTTGATCTCAGTGCCAGGCCCAAACCCATCAGAGGCACTTCTCAACCTCCTGATCTTGCTTCTCTCCAGTAGGAAAGACCAGCACATTTTTCACACTGAATCATGTTTTCCTCTCTTTGGATTATGTAACTGACTTGGGAGTCCTTTCATTTTCAGTCCAAACAAAAAAAATTACTTTCACACTCTGACCCCTAAGAGCTCTCTCATCTACTACATTTATATTTCTTTTTTATGATGGGTGGTCAAAAGTATCCTTTGTGAAAACTGTTGCACAAAGAACATGTTCTGTAAGCAGAAGTTTGAGGTATGGTCAGCTGTGTAAGATTTTCTATCCCATAAATAAGTTTATGGATATTAGATGAGGAGTAATGTTGAAATGAAGTTTTGTTTTTTATTTCAGGTCTCATGGTATCTGATTCTCCTTCATTGACTTCAGATTTATATGGAATATACTATCTCTTTCTTTCAATAGCTAATAAGAAAAAAAAAAAAAAATAAACTTATGTCTTTCCTCATTGCAAGGCAGGATTTGGATTAACCCTCAGACTCCGGCATTTTCTATCAGATTTGATTGAAATTGTCCAGAGGCTTCAATGATATGTGATTTGAACCCACCCAGTATCACACAAGACAGCATGGCCCTGAAAGTAGCAGTGTCTTAGGGAAAAAAAAAAAAAAAAAAAAAAAGGCATTTATCCAACACAGCATGAAGAAAATCATTGGGCTAAAAACAAAACTGTAATTAGATATTCAGACTAAGGTTCACAATCCTTTATGCTCTTTTAACTCTTTTAGTGTCTGTTCCAAAATTTGTGCATATCAACAGGAACCATCCACCTACTTAAAAGGAGTTTGAAGAAGGCTTCTAATAAAAGGAAGTGAAAGGCTTGGAAACTCAAACTGCAATATGCAATGATGTTGACTGACTGCACATGCTGACTAAATACCCAGGATAAACCCATCATTTTCTTATTTTTCCTACTGCAGATTTTTTTTTTTTCCTGGACTTAACAAGATGTTAAATCACCATACATTATTTTCTGATAGTAACTCAAAAATTAGTAACAGCATAATTAACATGTGGCTCTATTCAGTGATGAAGTGCCACTCCAATTCTCCAAGGCTGAGAGTCACTGCTCTAGATCTTCTCTTTCTAGCACTGAAAAGCGACACTTTTCAGTTTCACCTGCAGGCATGTTTTCTTGGAATTACTCAAGGCCTCACTTGCAAAAAACATCTATTTGCCCCATGTACCAAAAGTATTGCTTCAGGGTCCTAGCACCTGAGAATCATTGATTAGGAGAAAAAAAAAAAAAAAAAAAAAAGACAAAACAGCCTTGAATAGACTATACTATATTCTTTTACAGGAGAAAAGAAGGGAAAAAAGTCAGATATTAGGGGGGAGCTTATAGTGTGAAAAAAACACATAGTTGGTGAAAAGATATAAATTTTAATATTAATCAAGTTGGAGATGAATGGAAAGGATGAGTTTTGTTATCAGCTTCCAATGAAATGGAGACACCTGATCTGATTATAGTGTTTTGAAAAGTCTTAATGGCATATTAGAAGAAATTATGCATATATTTCTAAAGCACTGATTTCAGAGAGTATGAATTCTAGCTATAAATATCTTCCTGAATGAGAAATTGCTAGCCTTTGTGAGACAGTTCTGTTCCCTCCGTAGAGAAGCACAGCTTCAGCTTCAGTCCATTAGGGCACTCCTGTTTAACAGCTTTGTCTTAATGAAGTTCAGATATTGTCCTTGAGGGCTGCTGTTCACAGAATTTTTGGGAGTGTGGTCAGAACTTCCTCTCCAGAGTTAAACATAAACTTCTGTTGGAGCAAATCTGGAGCAATTTTGGACTCTCTCTATTGTTCCACTGTAGGTGCTCAGATGCCCATTCTGTGGGCAGGGCTGCATTGACTGTTTTAAAGGCTGGTGTCTGCTCCTCTAACTGCAGGTTAAATATTTTTCAATTTATGAGAATATTGCCAATATTGCATGTATAAGTAATACAGTATCTTGTTGGTAAAGTACTGTGGATGTCTGGGTAGCAGATACCTGTCTGACTACCTCCCTTGGTAAACATTAGGAAAATTAGCTTGTTTACTTTTAGTTCTTTCTTAAATAGCTAAATATGAATTATCACAGGGTTTGCCACTTCTGTGTTTTTCTCTGCTGTCTGCCCAAATCTGTTCTATTCCCTCTAAATGTGTGAAGGAAACAGGGAAAAGGAGTATTCTACTGACAAAACACTGTCAAATATGAAACAGTTTCCATGAAGTTCAAGTGCATTACAAAATAAAATTAAACAAAAAATAGAGTCCAGCAAACAGAAAGCTTTTTTGTTTGTTTGCTACAAGATGCTTAACATTATTACTGCAATAGTTATTTTTAAAGGATATTTTGCATTTTTACTCCAAATTTCTCTCAGTGTCACAAGCTATAATTAGTGCTAATCATCCTCTACTCCTGGTAAAATAACTGAACAGAATTCCATTACCTTCCCAGCCAAAAAGGTTTTCTGCTTGCCAGCTTCTTTATACTAATGCTTTAAGCCCTGTAAATGGAATGCAAGCCACATAAATAAAGTGGAAAACTGAAGAGAGCACTTCTGGAAATTAAGGGTGGTTTGAAGCAGTTCTATAGATGTGAGGGTAGGTCTTCATGGGCAGAACCCCTACTCGAAACTTAAAAGACATAAACCACCACAGGTAGAAAATCTGTGTAAACACATTAACACACTGCAGTTACCAAGATAATATGTAATTTTCTAGGATCAAGCCACTGCAGTGGGAAGCTTAAGGGTCAGATTTGGCTCAGAGCCAATCAGCTACTCTGCAACACTTTACCCAGCAAGCCATGGAGCCATCGTCTTTTGTGCTTTTTTTGTTCTGTTCTGTTTTGTTTTTCATAAGACTATGCAGTATAAATATGAAAAACTAGCAATATATTTGAGGGTAAAACATGTAGATCATGGTAGAGAGTTCCATGACTTTTCAAAGATGTTTTAACTTCCATTAAGAATCCATTTAGAGTGGTAGCTTGCCCTTTAACAGACAGTTCTTCCAGGAAAGCATAACTTTTTAAACTGGTTTCTGTGTCTGTCTCGCAGTTCAGTTTAATGCAAATTGCAGCAATTCTTAAGGCCATTAAAATATCTGGTGATCATCACAACTGAGTGCTGTATCTTAGTTTGAATCCTCCCATTTTCTTTAACTTCCTTTATAGACTTGATTTCTAGGAAATGGCATTGATTTAAAAGTAAATAAAACAAGTAGAGAAGTAAAAGTACACTTCTGCAATGGTTCTTATTTTAAATTTACCTGCAACATTTTTCAAGCTTGCGTCTCTTTAGGCAATTCTCCAAACAGAACTGAAAACTTATCTGAATAGAAGCTGCTAGATTTTGACCATGGCAGCTGTTTTGTCTAATTCACTTGACAGATACCCACATTCTAAAGAGTTTGAAAAATTTCTTAGATAAATAATTTCTATTTTAAATTCTTCCTGAGATCAAATATTAACAGCTGCAGAATGCTGAAAATCAAAATCTACATTGTCATCTCTGTGCCCTTCCATAAGTTTATAATTTGTAAATTTGTAATTTATAAATCCCCACTTAAAACTCTACATGCATAAAAATCACTGCCATCTAGTATTGTTTCCATCTAGTATTGTTTAGGAATCAATAGAGCTGTGCTGGTTTGAGGAGTTATTGCTTGTCATCTGAGTCAAGTAACCGCTCATATATTCTTAGTCTGCTCCAAATAGGAGATGAGTTAACATAACATTCTTAGGAGAAGAAAAAAAAAAAAAAAATTACATTACCTAGAAATTTGAGGGCAGTTTTTAGGTACTTGTCAGAAATATCCATGTTATATTTCATACGGCAACCCAAGCTGCTGCTATGAGCATACCTATATTGGATTCCTAAATCTGGTAGTATTTACAACCACTTAGAAAAGCAAAGAATTTAAATTAGGCAAATCCTTTTTCCTATTCTAATGCATTATCCTCTCTATGGACCTCATTTGATGCTTTATTTGCTTGTCTGATAATACTGAAATCTTAATTTAAGAATTTTAACAGAGCAAGAACTGTTTTTGTGTTTGCTGCTTTGTTTGATAATTACGCTTCAAATGATTTGCAAGGAAAAGAAATTTCCAAGTATTTCACAATTAATAGGTAATGCAAAAGCAGAAAAGCCACTATTTACCATCCAAAAAGAGAGCTGACCACAGAAACTAAATAGTAATAACACTGGGTCAGAGATTGCATGATGAAGGATTAAAAAAGTAAAACTTTACACAAAGCCAGGAATTTACTTATTTGGTAAAGTCTGAAGGAAGACTTTCTTTTTTTACTTGATTGCAGCTTGACTTTGAAGCATCCATGGAGCTATGGAAAATGTAAATGCAGTTCTAACACATGTGAAATGAATTTTCTGTAGTAGAGGTAAGGAAGAGCTAATGTTGTTATACAAGCCATTTATGTGATCTTCCCAAGAATATTGAATTCCACCTTTGCGACTTTTACCAAGGAAAAGCCCGACTTGGACTCAGGAAGAAGATCACCAGTGCAATAGAAAGACTGTTCAATTAAGGAAAAAGGTATTTTTGAGCTTAGAGAGGAGACTTCTGGAGAAAATACAGAACTTAATGGGCATCACTAAATGTTCTGTGGCTTTACTTATTATTTCTGGAATAGAAATTTAATATGTCAAATCTACCTTGGATGTTCAACACCCAGGTAGGTACTTTCAGCTTGCAGAAACACTTAAATCTACATGAGGATTCTCTGATGGAGACTAGCAAGCTAATGGTTCTCCAGCAGATGCTACCCAAAAATACCTCTCCTTTAATCTGGATTCTAGCTTCTGTTCCAAAATATAATGCAGCACAACTGAATGTTATGGAGCAGCTTAAGAAACCATTAGGAAAACTTAAAACTATTCACTAGCTGGATAAAGGGATGCACAAATAAACTAGATTTTTTTTTTTCCACAAAAACTACTTAAACCACATCAGTGCAAAATCAGGAAAGAAGCATTTGGAGACCTTGTGTACCCTCTTTGTATGCAGTATTGCAAATACAGACTAAAGAGAACATGCTGCATCTGGTCTTGTTGTGTAAATCTGGAAGCCAGGGACTTTGTCATAGACTTATATTCTTTGTACCTGTGTGCAACAGAAAACTCAATGCAAGGAAAAGCTTCAGAAGTACCCCCTGAGGTGCAGGGCTCCTTTTCTCTACAGCTGTGACAGTGTTAATAGCCATGCAGCTAATTCTTTCATGGACTGCCACAGCACAGACCCCAACATAACACTTGCCTGTTTCTTCCTTTGTCTTTTTTTAATTAATGACCACCAAATTGTGTCCAGTTGGTTCTTCCCTGTCTTTGCCATTCTCACAACACCCACGCTCACTCAGTCAGCAAGGGGGAGGGAAGACAGAAAGGCGGGATGGGGGTGGGGGGGGTGGGGGAGATGCCAGCTTGAAATTAACAGAGACAATTGCAGTTGACATAATGATACCACATAATCCTAGCAATTAAGTCACAGAGCGGCACAACGAGTTCATACTCAGTGCTCGGGGCACTGCTTCCCCCTTCCCCTTCCCGCCTTACGCAGTGTGCAGGAAACAAGGCATGACAGAAGGCACTGCTCTCTTTAAGGAGCCTGTTCTTAAAGACTTTAGCCATCCTGGCTGTCATGCGTGGAGGTGGGAGCTGGATGCAGCAATCCATCCATTCGGGCCGTTGGCTGCCAGCAGATGACTTTGCACAGGAGTGGCACTTGGATTTACCCCGGGGGGGCCGGGCGGGGGCTGAGGCTGCAAACAGCTGTGCCATCTGTTCCAATAATACCACATTACTCTCTAAACTCAGTAATGAAGGCTCTTGAGTAATCTTTCATCAGAATGACTTCACAGCATTAAAAATGCATTTCAATACATAGCTTGTTTAAATATTTAACTCTCTTTGGCTTCAATAGATTGATTCAGATATGTGGTGTTTATATGTGTAAGAAACTTTGATTTTCATACGTAGACCTGCATTAATTCATGAAGACATGAGTATGCACAGTGATATGTGATAAATGAACTCTCAAACTTTAGAATGTGAGTGGGGACAATTGGTCTCCTGGCTTTGATTTTCCTCAGTGAGAACATTTCCTGCAGAATAGTTTCACATTGGACTACATAAAATAAGCGCATGGACTAATATCCAATTATCTTAAATAGGAATTTTATCAGTCTCATTTACCCTGTACCCTCTTTCTGTACCATTCTTTGTCTCTTGTCCTGATTTTCAGCCTGTCTGGCATTGTCATTTGAATCAGTGTAGTTTTATTAATACTTTTTTTTTTTTTTTTTGTTTTTTTTTGTTTTGTTTTGTTTTGTTTTGTTTTGTTTTGTTTTTTTTGTTTTGTTTTGTTTTGTTTTGTTTTGTTTTGTTTTTTTTGTTTTGTTTTGTTTTTTTTTTTGGTTTTTTGTTTGTCTGTTTGTTTGTTTTTTCTTTCTTGTGGAAAATTCCTTTTAGGTTTCTGACATATTTAACCAGTAGAAATGAACACTGCTCTAAAACTGTCAGGCCTTATTATGGCATGGAGGGCCTGACACATGCAGGGCTGTCAGCTCTGCTGTTGATGTGGAATGATTGGGTGCTGGACACAACCCTTAGGCTTTCCCCACTTGTGGGTAAGTCCAGGGTGAGGACTCCATGGGAGTCATTATGAATGCACATTCCTCAAGTCATGCCTTTGGCTCTTTGGCACACAAGTTTTGGAAAGATAAAGCACCAATATTTGTAAGGAAAACCATAGGAAAGACACTGTGGAAATGTGAGATGTGACATGGATGAGATATTACTCTACAAGTTATGTTCTTACTAAATAGTCATTATGCAGGTTGGTAAAGAGAGAGCTGATCAAAATTATGAAAGTGTTTGCTCTATAGATACTTAGACTAAACATGAGACACCTGACATAATTATACTTAATAAATCGGTGTCAATACTTGTTTATTCCTCAAAATTTTCTTAAATTCTATGATAAAATATGCTGGTTTTGGCTGAGGTAGAGAAAATTTTCTCCATAGGAGATGTTATGGGGCTGCATTTTGGATTAGTGCTGGAAACTGATGATAATATATGGATGTTTTTATTATTGCCAAGCAGGGCTTGCACAGAGCTGGGGCCTTTTCTGCTTCTCTCATGGCCCAGTGAGGAGGCTTAGGGTGCACAAGGGGCTGGGAGAGGGCACATTTTGCAAAATGTGAGCCAATTCCAGAAAGGAAGACAGGAAATATTTTTAGTATTACTTTAAGTTCAAACTAAATCCTGGAGGATAGTTATGAAGAGTCCAAAAAAGCTTAAGGGAGGAGACCTTTGGTGATTTAGACATATTCCAGTATAAAATGTGTTGTAATTTTGCATAATGACTGCACAGAATTCTCTTCTCATTGCTACCCCAAAAATGCTCTCCTCTGTTCCATTCCCCTGATGTGTAATTTGGATACTGTCTTCTGGTATACATGCTAGCAAGGTTCATCACAGCCCATTGTGAACGACTGACCTTGCCATCTGCCTCTTCTTCATCTAAAACATAAATGGTAAAAAGAATCAAAAATACATGAACCATGGGCCAAACAGCTCAACTTGCAGAGCAAAAATAGCAGCGTGAAATGTCAAGCAATAATGTATTATCTTAAAGTTATTGCGTGATTGTTGTTCTGATAAAAGCAGTGGGCTTGCTATTTAATAGAGTTGATTTATCCTTTCAGAAATCCAAGCACAGCTGTTCTTTTCTATATATGTTTTGTCCTATGTGCTCACAAGCAAACACATATATTTTATACATATATACACACACACACACCTATTCACTCAAAGGCACGTGTAGGAGATGCAGAAATGTGCATCTCTCCATAAAAATCTAGATGTAGCATTACCCATTTTCTCCATGAACTGGATACCACAATTGTCCTATATCAGTAAGTTGACTCCAATTAAACACTGCTCATTGGGACACATAATATAGCTCCCAGCTACAAGGGTTTTTTTGTGGGAAGGCAGATTACTGCATTAATTGGTGGACTATAATTTATTTTTATCTGATTTTAAGGCAGAGTCTGAAACAAGTATCTAGTTGATCTTACATGTTTGTGCTTTCTTCAGATTTTTTTTTAATTTAGCATATGTTAGATATGTATTTACAAATATGAAGTGTTAGTAGTTTATTTGCAATGTTTTATGCATTGCATTTTAATTTCACTTTTGCTCATGTGTCATTTTTTTCACTTCTTTTGCTCATCCATTCTCTATGTTGTACAAGTGCTAATAATAATAATTCAACTTAATAACATCAATCCTTGCAGAGCACTTGAGCCCATTCACTCCTCAAGGGCACCTAACCCTTCATGTCCCCAACTTGCAGCTTCTTTATCACACTTGAACCACCCTCATAAACTACATCTTCTTCAGACCTTGTCAGGAAGGGCAAGTCCAACATAATGGAAATGAACTGAGAAAAATACAACCTTCAGGTATGTCATCTCTTGATATTACAATTTCTCTTCCCTTTTTTTTTTTTTTTTTTTTTTTTTTTTTTTTTTTTTTTTTTTTTTTTGCTGTAGGCACTTAAACAGGTATTCTTGTTTTTCTGTTCAGGCTTTTAGGATCTCAGTTTTGCTGTCACACTTCTATCACAGTCTGAGGTAGAAAAATGTCCTTTCTTTCTGGAGTTAGGGGAATTCTTTGAAAGCATTTCACTTGCCCAAACTTCTGACATGAATCTGATCAAGTTGCTAGCATAACTCATGCTACTTTAGTGATCATAGAGGGTGTTGAGGAATTTTTTATTGATGCTTTTTGGGATTTTATCTCTACTGTGTCTTCTTGTGAGAGAATATTGTGTGCAGGCAAAGACTGGACTCTTCATAGGAAAGGTCTCCTAAAGGAATTAAATTTTGTGTCAAGCCTTAGACTTTTTTCACTTCATTCAACAATAAATTTTAGGTACTTCATTTATGTAGGCAGTACATTAATTTACTAAGTCTGGAGAAGAACAAAACTGAATGGATCTCAGCTTCGTCCGTGTTTCTGGTCTGTTCTTTTTGCTTCTCCTAATTTGTGAGATAACCTTAAAGAGAAGGAGGATTGATACTAGGAACAATTTGGACAGTCTACAAGGTGGACTGCTTGAGAAGAAGAACTTGCTCCTGTGACTGTTAACCCTCTCTAGAGAACTCTACCTTATTTATCAAAAAAAAAAAAAAATCAATCAAAATCTTGATTTTGAATCTATGATCAGAGGATAATCCTGATTATATATGCCAATGAGATGCTAAGGTAGGGAAAACATTACTCAGGAAATATTCCACAATTAATACTTCCACCCACAGCTATTTGGAGCATTTCTTAGGATGACAAGGATGTAATACGATGGTAAATTTTGTTCAGCCAAGATAAGGATGTGGGGCAAAAAATTCTGAGAGAAAGGGAGAATGTCAACATTTGTTAGAGTAGACACAGCAAGTCAAAGGCAAAATATTTTGAATAATATTTTCCACCCAGAAGGTGGTTGGGAACTGGAACAGTCTTCCCAGGGAAGTGGTCACAGCACCAATCCTGTTCAAGGTGCATTTGAGCAATGCTGTCAGGCCCAGGTTGTGACTCTAGGGCACGAGATTGTGCAGGACCAGGAGCTGGACTCACCATCCTTTTGGTCCCTTCCAACTCAGGATGTACTGTGACCTGTGATTTTAAATTATACATGATCTCCCCCTCTATTGTACAACAGGAGGGATGAGGGATGGAACGCCTCTTGTTTGAGGAAAGGCTGAGAGTTCTAAGGTTTTTCAGTCTGGAGAAGTCTCCAGGGAGTCTGTGTTGTGTCTTTCTAGTGCTTTGAGGAGCCTTATAAAAAAGAAGGAGAAGAATTTTTTGTACAGGCAGATAGTGACAGTACAAGGGAGAATAGTTTTAAATTGAAGGAGGACAAGTTTGGATTACATATTAGAAAGAAGTTATTTCCTCAGAATGTGGCAAAGAGAGAGCAGGGAACTTGTGGATGTTCTATACCAAAAACGGTTCAAAGCCAGGTTGGATAGAGCTCTAAACAACCTGTTCTAGTGGGAAGTATCCCAGTCCATGACAGGATTTTGAAATGAGATGGTCTTCAATGTCCCTTTCAACAAACCACTGTATGATACTGTGAAAGGTCAAAATTTCTCCACATTTTTTGTTGCAAATGTTATGGATTATTCATTTTATCTGCTGGATATTGCTCCAACTAGACTCCTTAAACTTAGCATTACTCTTAGTTTTTTTGGACTTTCATAGGGTAGTTTATCTTGGATGATTTCTGGGTTTTGTGTTTTCTTTTGTTTTGTTTCATTTTTGAAATTAGACACTAGTCACACTAAAACTTAAAAAAAAAAAAAAAAAAAAAAAAGAAAGAGGTTATGAATTAATGCCTTAATGCAATTTCTTTTTGAAACACACAGCCAGAATTATTTCTATAATTTAAGTGTCTAAATGTTAGATGTGTAGGTCTCAACAGCAGGTTATGCTCATCTTATATCCAGCGGAGAGAAACCAGCACTTTTCAAGAGTAAACTGTCTGGATGCTCCTGCTTCACAAAAAAAACCTCAAAGTTATGCAAGTTCTCATTGTAAGAGAGTGACTTGTTAAAAAATCATGCATTGTATTAATGACAAAATAAAACCCAGGTTCCTTGAATTCCACGTCTGTATCATAGTCATTAGGGCAGGCAGCCTAATGACTACTTAGTAGAATAGAATGCATTACCAAAAAGTCTTACACAGACAAATCTGTTGTTCAACTAAATTATTAAGATATGTTCAAGAGTAAGGATCTGGAGCATAAAACTCAAATAAAATTCATAAACGCCATTTTGCTTGCCTGAATGAACTCAGAGTTTGGCTATATATAGCTAGTTTAATCAGGTGGAAGGTACTGCAGAAGGTACTGCAGGATGTTAATTGTGTACATTTGGATTTGTCTCATTTGCAAAATTTCTGAGGGTATCAGCTACTTCAGAATATGTAAATATATTATTTGGGTTGTTTGTTTGTTTGTTGTGGGAGTCTGTATACCTATAACACATAAAACCACACATGGATGGAAAGGGATCTCTAACAACAAAATTCAGTCACTTATTGTCATAGAAAACTAAGGTAAATAATGCCATCAAGAAAGTGGTCACAATTATTCTTTAAATAAAAAAAAAAAAAAAAACAAACAACCAAAGCCAGAAAAACCAGCAAAGAAATTTCAGATTACCTAAGGCATTTGCACTCATTTTTCTTGATAGAAGACTCTTCCAGAATAAAACTTCTCTGATGGTTAGCAATTTCTTCCAGCAGAAATACCTTTGGATAGTCATTTGTATTAAGTGCAGTACCTCCATTTACCAGGACATTAGTAAAACTGAATGAATTGTCATGTTGGTGTTTATTTCTTTAATAGGAAACAGTTAATACCTTCTCTGCCTTTGTTTTGCTGATCTAAACCAGTCAAATTAATTTATTAAAATAAGTACTCTTTTCCTAGATAATTCCTGGGGCTTTTAAGTATCTTGATTCAATTTGACATTTATGTTTCCTGGACAAGTGTGGTCACATTTTTGGGCAATACTACCAAATGCTATATAAATTACACTAATGCTCTCTTTACTTTGATTTCACCTACTTGGACATGGTGTGTCAGCTCTTCCTTCTTCCCTAGAAGAAATCTGGTTTAGCCTATATTTGATGCAATCCAATAAAAGCAAAACATTGAGATACCAGTGAAGGAAGAAGGTTTATTGGGAGGATAGGCTCAATTTTTAGGACCAGGCAGAAAGATATTCATGAGTTTCAGCAAGAGGACTTGTGGGTTATCAGAACATGAGTTGAGGGCTAGAGATTTGTGTCTGGACAGAAAGTTCTTTTACTGTTGAAAGAGACAGCAAAAAGTTCCTGAGGTCCCCTAAATTTTCATATCCGTCACCAGCATGGTTATCTCTTCCTCCTTCAGTTTAAGTGCTTGCTGCCTCATGCAAGTAGAGACAACATCATGGGTGGACCCAATATCCTCCTGCCCTATTCTTTTTGGCTGACTTTAAAGACATTCAAAATTTTTGTCAAGGAAGAAAAAGAAAAATTAAGATAAATTTTGATTCCCTTATTAGAAACAAACCTAAGAGTGTGAGGATGTAGAGAGGAAAAAGGTGGAGCAAGCCCTTTAAAGTTTACTCATCTCATGCCTTAGACAAGCTTGAGATCTTGACAGGACTCCTCCACTCCTGACTGCTCAGGGATGGAACACCTAAACACTAACTGAGATCTACACATGTTGGATTTTTGCAGGGAATACCTGCTATGTGCAGATACCTGATTGAATTTCCAGTGGATGCCTACCAAGCCATTTCAGTTTTCAGCCCTGAGGAGGTAATGAGAATTTATCAACTCTTCACATTCCCACCTGATCTCTCACCAGTGCATCTCCATAAATATAGCTCTTATTTTTCTGTATTTTGAAATAACAGCTTATTTTATTTCTCAGAGTTTGTGTTTATTGGTAGTATTTGTATTTATTTGAAGTATTTGGTTTTGGGTTTGCTTTACTTTTTTAGTGTTTTTATTTATTTGGTTTACACAGGCAGGATAAATAACAATATATTGTTTATAATTCTGTCTTCACAAGTGACATTGTGGATGGAGACCTCAGCAGAGCCAATGCTTGCACTGACGTCAGCAGAAATAATTGCATTAATGGTGAGACACGGCAATCTCATGGGTATTTTGCCCAGGAAAGATAGCACAGGGCTGAGAGCCATTGTTTCATAAAAATAAAGAAACCTATAATTTTATTGAAAGCAGAAGGGCACAAAAATTATATTGTTTAGAAACTACTCGAAATAATAGCTGCTATGTCACCAGGCTTATCAACCTTTATGTCAGCTCAGGAAAGTTGAGAAGAAAAAATAAATCTATAAGTGCTCAGACAAGTATAACATTGGACTTGAGAGGTTACATGAGGTCTTAGGAAGAATCTTAAGCTCCTGTGTTTTTGCAACACTTTCCCCAACTAAGTTTAAGTTCAGAGATGGGGTAGGGAAGCACTAGGAAGGTTGCTAAATAATACAGATTGAATTATAAATTTAAAATAAATAAAATGAAAATAAATACTTTAAATTGGTGTTCTATGCTAAGGAACAATATTAATTCTCAAGTCTGTTATGTGGCCAATCTGGAACTATATTTGCTTTGCTAAAATAAAAATAATTTCACTTAATTTTATTCAGCAAAGTTTTACTTCCTGTGAGAGAGGCAAGTTTTTCAGCCTATTTTGTAGGAAGAAAAATGGCTTTTACAAAAATTGAATTCTCCAAGCATTTCAAAAGTCACATTTGATTCTGTTCTTCAGAGCATGGCATAAAAGGCCTGGGATATCTAAGAGATTTTCCCACTCTCCTATATGCTGCACTGATACCTGAATGAATCTGGAGATTAGGAGAAGCATCTACTTTCAAGTGAGTGAAGAAACTGAATGGAAGAGAGACAGGTAGGAAGAACTGGAGTTATTGCTCAATTATAATTCAATTTTTGTTGGAAATTAAGAAATTATGTTTTTTAGTTTTCATGCTGTTATTTTTTCAATATTTTTTAGCATTAAATAAATTTTAATTGAAACTTTAGGATCTGTTTGTTGAAATGGATACCTGCTACAGACTTTGTCTCTATCAACACAACCTTTACATTTTTCTTAGCTGCTGCAGTGGGTGGATAGGTGTTTACCTAGTGTTGTGGAAATTAAATTCTTGTTTGTACTGTTTCTATCTAAGCCAAAAGATTAAGTAAAGTTCACTTCAGATTCACTATGAGCTTGGCCTTGAATTGCATCAAAAAAGTATTTTTCTGTAACTTTCAATAAATTTGATGGATTTTATTGTTTGGCATACTTAAAAAAAAGGACACAGAGAATAATCTCAATACTTCCCATCATCAAAGAAAGAGGAAATAAAGAATGAAGAGGGTCAGTTTATGACTGACTGACTTCAACAGAGCAGAAATGAAAATATGGTATGCCTTTCTTCTCAGAAACACTGAGACTTGGAGAAGACTCATAGAATTATCAAGTCCTATCTTTTCCCACTATAAATATAACATTACACAATCCTTTGAAAATAAGTTTACTATTCCTTTAAAAGTGTTTATGTTCTTTCCTATCCTTGTTTCTACTGTTTGAAGGCTGATTGTTGAAAACCTCCTTCTAATGTTCAATTTCAGTGCATTATTCACAAAATGTTGCGTCTCTCCTGACCCACCAGCACATCCCGAAGTTACCAAGCCTTGGTAACTTTTACAAACTCAGAGCTACTTTTCAGGAGATCAGCGTAAAGCTGACTGATGGATGCCATGGAACTGTTGCATTGACATAAATCAACAGCAGCACCAAGAATAATTGTGACATGTCGTTCTCAGCCCTTGTTATTAGAGTGGTGTCGCTGTATCCTCTGTAACCACCCCCAGGCTACTGTGGCTCCACATATTGCTGCTAATTCCATTTTCTAATGATACTGGGACAAATTTAATCACTTCAGAGGCTGAGGATGACAAAACTTTATTTAACCTAGAGGCACAGAGATCTATGTGTCTCAACCTCTAACTCTCAGAAGCCACATAGGTTGCTTTTTTTTTTCCAGCTTTGAGGTATTTGTCTGCCTACATGCCTTGCTTTTGTGTGCAAACTAGAATTAGCACCCAAGAGTCCCACTCTCCTACTGCCCTCTCATCAGTGATGGTCGGCGTTTGATACTGGAGAGGAACTGAGTCTGACATGCAGCCAGAAGAACCAATTGGTCACTACTATACTTCAGGGGAAAAAAGGGGTGAAAATGCCTTTAATCTTTCTTAAACAATTTGTGCCCTGAAGGTTGAGGTCCCCTGTTGTTTTATCCTTGCTAGAGTCACTGATTCATAGCTACTGGATTTTTTATGATGGTTCACCCTGTGAGATTTCACTCTGACTTCCTAGAACACACATCCTGTCCTGGCAGAGTCAAGTGTTGACTCTGAGCTCTCAGGCAATGACTGTACTGCTGGCGACCCAGGCTCTCAGTCAAGTATTGATCCAAATACTCCTTATTCCAATCACACACAGATGTTTCTCATGCACCTTCAACTGGGAGCTCTGAGTGTTACTTTGGTCTGGGCATGGCTCAACTTAAATGTTAGATCTTGGAAATTCGCACCTTTTTATCTATCAGACTTAATCTGCATTTGTATAATTGTTTCTCTGTGCATTCCAGACTGATTTTCTCAGTAAATGAATATGATAAAATAGAATTCTGCATTTATGTCAATGGGGGCATATTTTTTTTTGTTTCTCTCTGTGTCAGCACGCCTTCTTCAACAGCTTGTGAACCTGTAACTCAGTTTTGTGCACAACTGATAGCTAAGATATTTACAGCTATTAAGATCCAATATGTTCCATGAAAATAATGCTTAAAAATACCCTAAAACAAACACCTTATTAACTCATATGATCATCTGAGGGGTAAGATCATGACATCTATCCTTAATAGTCCCACTAGAACCCACAAGGGAAAGAGGAAATATGATGCTTTTCCCCAAAATCCAAATAGTTTTCTTGCAACCCAAGCAATAAACCCCAGAAAGAGGAAATACTGCAATGGATGTTTTTACTCTACAGGACTTCATAAAGTTCAGCCATCTGACATGAACCCATGTTATTTATGCTGCCCACGATTCTTCTGTATCGACTGACACAAGTTTCAAGACCAGATCTTGGCACGCTTCCCTCAGAGATCAGGAAACAGGAGTGTGGTTGGTACTCACGTAACTGTGTAAAGGGAGAGGAGAAAGTTATCTGAGCTGTCATCTTTCTTTAGCCTGCTTGGGATCAGACCCATTATAGCAATTTTTGGTCTTTATATAGCACTTTTCACTCTTAGATTTCACAGCACTTTTCAAGCAAATAGAAGAATCTTTGACAAAACCACATTCCCATCAGCATTGAGCAGTTCACTCAAAAATTAAACACTGTACAAAATTGGGTCAGATTCAATATAACATTGTTCAGAAGAAAAATGGGATAAAAGCTCTCACAATTCAACACACTACATTTTGACATTGTTTGAAATAAGCTATTTCTTTCTTTTTTTGATCTTTCTCCTGAAATTGCTTTCCATTTCTGTGTTTTAGTATTACATAACGCACCATACAATGCCATTCCATAACATCCCATATCACAATACAAATGATGAAATGTCAATTGAAATGTTTCAAATGTGTCATAACAATACAAACCAGATTTTTTTCTTGATGAGAAATTAACAATTTCAGTTCTCCTCTCAAACCATATACAGCTGAAATTGGCAATTCTGTCAGCTTTCATTAAGTTGTAATTACATCTTCTGTATAACCAGAGCAAGTGTACTTATTCTTGTTTTACAAATGAGAAATTTGAGTCATGAAGAAGAAAAGAACTAAAGCTCAGAAAATAAATGTTGACAGATCTGGAGGTAGAAATTGTAGTTCTGAATAGAGCTGAACATCCAGAGGTTATCTTTGCAGACAGAACTTTTATCTTTTTCCCAAATTTCTAGTATTTTTATTTTAACCCATAGCAATAAAATCAGTATTTATTGATTTATCTATATATTTTTTACTCAATACCTCACTAAATGGATGAAATCCAGAGCCTCTAGCAGCCAAAAGCTTGTAATATGGATCTAATATGTCAAAGAATGAAAGTCTGGAACAAAGTGGGTTTGCACAAAAGAAACTAAGAGACGTATGAGGTTTTCCAGTTGATGTATGAGCATTTTAAAGTGAAAACCAATTTAATCTGAATATTTCCAGCTATATTCCTAAGTCTTAGTACTTTGTTTCCTGTAGGATTTAAAATCATACATACGATTATCAATTGAAAAACATACTAGTAGCTGATTTGAGGGTGACCTAGCAACTACAGCACCAAAATTCTGGCATACAGTGACCTGATATTATAAGCTTATCATATTTTACTAAAACTGCAGAAAAGAACCTAGGAATCTTGGTGGGTGTCAGGTTGGCCATGAGTCAGCGAAGGGCTCCTGTAGCCAAGAGGGCCAACGCGCTGCTGGGGATCTCTTTTATGAGGAGAGACTGCAGGAGCTGGGCCTGTTCAGTCTGAAAAAAGAACACTTGCTAGGGGACCTCACCCATGCATTTAAATATCTCAAGGGGGTGGTGCCAGGCTGTTCCATGGTGCTCAGTGGCAGGATGAGGAGCAGCGGCCATAAAACTAAACACGAGAAGATCAACGTCAATATGAGGAAGAACTTCGTTATGCTGAGGGTGGCAGAGCACTGGAACAGCTGCCCAGGGAGGTTATAGAGTCTCCTTCTCTGGAGGCATTCCAGCCCCACTGAGATGTGTTCCTGGGTCACTGACTCTGGGTAAGCCTACCTTGGCAGGGAGTTGGATTGAGTGATTTCCGGAGATCCTTTCCCACTGTAACAATTCTGTGGTCCTATGAAAATCCAGGAGAGTAAACCAAGAACAACCAAGAGGGGTCCTCAACATTCCAGAAGTGTAACTGAGAAGACTTCTGCTTAAATATTGAAGAAATTTTTGAGCTCATATGTTAACAAGAGGGTTCAGATTTTCAGCAGTAAACTGTATTGTCATCACTTCTCTTAGGCTTCCTTGTTTTGTTTTTTCATTATTGTAAAAAATCAAGACCTTTTTCATGATTTTTGTAAATAAAAAGTTATATTTTGTCTTTTAAAAACCTATGCAAAAAATTGTTCTTGAAAACACCTCTTTCAAATTTTTTTCTTAAAAGTGTTGAATAGGTGGATGAAAAGCCACATTTACTTCAATTAAAAATAAGATTTTAACATTTCACTTTGTCAAAACTTTCATGCAAAAGCCATACCAGGCTCACTAAATATATTTTCTCCCTTTTGCAAATTTTGAGTAAATATGCTAAACAAAAATCCATTACTTTCATTCTTTTTTTTTTTTTTTTTAATTTTCATGCTGTCTTTCTATTCTTACATGTCCTCTAAAATGTCTAAACTGAGGAGGAACAAATCCATCACTTCTTTAATTTTAAATTATATATGACCTATAAATTTAAATTTAAAGAGTGTTCTTTAAACATGTTTTGGCAATATGAATCTATGGTGAATCGAGGCAGTGAAGTTTATATTAATGTTTAATTGCATGTCTATGACATGTAGACTATGTTTACTCTGTGTAGAATCAGTGTACGGGTTCAGATGTTAATCTTATGTTGCTCTTTGTCCTGCAGATATATAGATGCAGTTTATAAAGTGTGGCTTGCTTACACAAAGTGTGGAAAAAGACCTCTGAGAGGTTATGGGGTAGACCCTCAGTATGCATAATTTCTGGTGAATATACTGCATCTTTGTGGGTGTAAATCTGGGGTGTGAGGAGACAGATTTAATTTTGAATTCTGTGTATTTGAGTAAAGCATTTTCCAGCAATTATTTTTTTGTTCATCTGCATGTGCTGTGTAAAGAATTTTGGCAGGGTATTGCTTTACACCTACATTTTCATTGCAACAAAAAGGAAAAGGGAAATTAAAAAGAAAATAGATTTTGTCCTTTAGATGACAATAGGTTCCCTGCGTTAGAAAGAAGCATTAAATCTGTCCATTTTAAAACCTGTCATTACACATGATGCAGGTGATATTTACAGTCTAGAGAGTGGTGACATTTATGGAAGAAAGACAGTTTAGCCACAGATCAAACCCTTATGTTGGAAGACACTCTTCCATCCTGATTTCCATACAGATCATATCCAGACTGCCTAAATTCAACTTCAATGCCAGTGCTCTTCTGTACAATAGGTATACAGTCTTGAAAACAGGCGTAGCCTTTTGAATACTGAGAAGATAAGTGGTGTTCATAGGGAAGACTTAATTCTTCCTCTGGCTCAGACACTCCCAGGCCTTCAGCATCTTTCTATGCAGCATTCAGAAAGCTGGATATTCCTGCTCTCTTTTCCATTAGCCAATGGAAAGAGGTGAATATCTCAGCCAAGAGTTTTAAATTACTTGTATGATGTTGGCATTTGGAGGCTTCCATAAGTTAGAACAGGCTAGTAATATTCCTTCTTCTTACTCATAACTTATCTTGCAAACTCCCTGATGAATAAAAGATTATTTTTCCTGTCAAAATGTCTATGCAAAATAAACTAGACCCAGATATATTAAACCTGTTTTTACTTCCTACACATGGTCTAGGAGTACAATTGAAACTTCATTTTTAGCATCTCTTACCTTTTTCCTCTTTTCTTCTGCTCATCCCCTGGAATCAGATTTGATTCAGCACGGTGGCTTAACTCCTGAGGTTTCTTGCAATGCCACCTCTATTCTCTCTAGCTTGTAAGAGCAGAGTAATACAAAAAAATTAGAACACAAGAGTTGGAGGAATTGAGTGCTCTGAAGTCTGAAAACTCACACCGTACCATGTCTCTGAGTCTGTTTACCACTGAATATGAAGGTTTTTAGGAGATGGCCCTTGCTTTCTAAATCATTCTTGCACGGTTGTGCTGCTGCTCAGAGGTGTGAGACACTCGGCCTGTGCAATCTGTCAAAGCCAAGGGTTGAGCTGTGTTGGGACTTCCCTCACTGAACGTTGTTCTGAAGCAAGAAGGGTCTCACCACAGAAATGACACTGCTGAGAGAGTCCTAAATTTAGGCGCATTAAAAGAGGAGAACGGGATCAGTCTGTGCCGTTCTTTCAAACACATCTGAAATGGTGTAAAGGAGGACATGAATATCCATGCTTTTTCTCTAAGGTAATTCCTCATCATTGCTCCTTTATTTTATCATCTTTTCTTAGCTATATGGTTTTCTTAAAGAGATTTTTAGCATAAAATATCACAACTGAAAGTCAAATGAGCAGGACAAGCTAAGAGTCTTTCAGTTGTTGGAGGTAGAAAATAGAAACCTCCATAAAGCTATTCATTCACATTTAAATTGATTTCTAAATTAAATAATTTTCTAGAGGCATCTAATCAACTGCAATGACCATAAGTGGGAATAGTCTTCTCTTTGCTAATGCTAGGTATATATAACCTTCATGACTAAATTTAGGTGAGATGAAACATGCCTTCAAGAAACTCCATGATAATTCTATAAACCATATCCTTTTACGCTCCCTCCCTCCCCTGCTGTTTCTTTTATTTACTTGTCACTTCTCATTTCCATGTCAGGTATCTAAACTTAGACAGCAAGGACTTTGAAGCAGAAACCAGGCCTGAATATTTGTCTCAATACTAAATAACCAACCTAATCTACTATTAGGACAGGCAGCTGTAGAGCCTAAGACACTCTAAAGAAGTTAAATATATATTATTAGATTCTTATTAGAAAATTGCTTCCTTTTTTCAATAAATCAGAAACAAAAAAAAAAAATCCAGTAGTTAGCAGATTGTACTGAGGTTTGTTTTTTTTTTTTACACTGAGTATTGTTGCAATCAGGTTTTTTTTTGTGGGTTTTTTTTTTTTTTTTTTTTTTTTTTTGTTTTTGTTTTTTGTTTTTTGTTTTTTTTATAAACCATAGTTTACAAATATAACAGTATTGAGCAATAAAGGATTCCTGATCCTAACAGCTAACCAAAACACTCCACTACAACTGAATGAAGCCAGGAAACATGGGACCATTAGGAAAAATGAATGGGTCAACATAACACAATGAAAACGAGTAAAACCTAAGTGGTTTGCAATGTTATAACTAAATTGTCATTACTGTTGAAATTTTTGGCACAAAAAATATTTTTCTCCACAATTATTAGATCTGAACTAATAATTATAAGACTGATGAATTTTCAATTACATTAACAATAAATTCTTGGGTTTATAGGAAATTTATATAAAGAAGGTATGACCTTTTTTCAGTGTTCAGGTTTTTAGGTTAACTGAAAGTGTTACTATAGACAAAGCTGTGATTTCAACATAGTTAATCACTAGAGTATTTACCTGCAAAATCTGAGAAAATTCAGCAAGAAACATCCAAAAGTATTGAAACCTGATATAACTGGACAATCTTACAGTGCACTTAGTTTCCCTCTCCACCCTACCCCAATATTATTTTATTATTTTCTATTTTTATTATTATTATATTATTATATTATTATTATTCTTTAAGATTTATCAAATACCTGTAAAGACTTGCTCTTGGTTCAGCTAACATCTGAATATTAATCTAAATGTATGCCTTTTATCTATCAGGCACCTTTATGTCAACATCCTATACCCAGAAAATACCTTCAGGACACAGACTCTGCTTAAAGAGCAAGTGAAGAAACAGTACATTTCTAAAGAAAAGATTTTGTCATTTTTCTCCCTAAATACTGAACTTTTAAATAATAAAGATTGCTATTGCTCTGAAAACAGTATTTTTATTCAGGCAAAGAACGTCTTACACAATCCTCCAAATCCATCTCCACATACCATAATCTGGACCAGGCAATGTGTTTTACATCACACCAGGCAGCATATTTTAGGAGGATGATTAGCTCAGCAGTAGCCACCATGGTTTTACATGCCAACATTTAGGTGAAAGGAACTCTAACTGAAACAGAGTCCTCTCCTGGATTCTCAGTTTGACTTAAGCAGCAAAGAATACTTCATCCATAAACAGGTCCAGATACTGGTATCAGCTCTAGAGATCAGGAAGAATATTTCCACCAGGGCACAGGAAGTTTGTGACCTTTTGTGAGGTTTGGATTCCAGAAGTATGTCATGTAAAGTACATAAATTTTGCTGCTTACAGGAATAAAGTACATGTTTTTTTCCACCACAAATGTTCTTCTATTTTGTCTTTCAAGCATCCTCCTGGCATTTCTTGCTTCTGGGGAACACTAACACAGAGTTAGAGAGGTATTTTGGTAAGGTTAAGAAAGCCCATAACAAGCACACAATTTGACCTCTCATAATCACAAGTCAACAAATTTTACCAAGTAATTCTTGCATGAGGCCTTATCCTGGATGTGCTATCGGCAATCTTTTAGAAAGACACCAGGTCACATTGTCACCAGTGTTCCCTGAGGCGCCTCAGTGATTTTCACATATCTGACCCCCCACAATATCAGCAGGGGCTTTGGAAAATTATCAGAGAGTGCTTTCAAACCTAGATGAGTGCAGTGTGATTATAGGTTCCAAAAACAGTGACGCAGACAGCAAGCAAGGCGAGCAGATCCACCCATATTGTCTGAAGGTCTCGCAATTGAAGAACAATTGAAGAAGGTCTCTTCCTTGAAGAACAAGAGATATAATTTAGAATATAGCACTGCCAGGAAGGCAATGGCTAAAAACTAATTGTTTTTCCCATTACAGAGAACACCCATGATTGTACCAGTGTCAGTCTCTCTCAGAAAACATTCTAGACAAACATCCTTTATTGTGCGCAGCAATAATAATAGTAATGATACATTTTGTCTGTGTAATGACATCCATCCTGATGAACCAAAGTGCTTTCAAATCTTGGTGATCTGTTTCTTTCAATGACTGACCTAGACCCTGGATATTTAGACAACAGATTGTGATATTAGCTTGCAAAGAACTGAGAAAACATCCCTAACTTTGCTGACTTTTACCCAAAAACTTGTCAAGTCTTACTTGTTTGTCTTCTTCCATCAAATATTTCCCCTGGGGAGCATGGATACTTAAAATCATTTAACATACAAACCACCTAGGACTGGAGAATAGACAGTTTGTTCAGTACCTCCTTGATTCAGCTTTTAGTTTTAGTACAGTATGACTATTTTAATTACTATTGTCAGTGGTTATTCACAGCTTTGCTACTAAGATATACAATGATCATTGTTATTAATTTGGCAATGAATATTGCTCTTATTCAACTTAGTGTTTTAATTCTTGTTTCTGCAGTGTGAATGTTAAAATTAAAATTTTAATAAAACTAATGGCAACATGAAATATAATGATAATAATAATGATGTTCTATGGAGGAACATAGTTCATTACAGAATCCTAATACATTCTCTTTCAATAAGAGTTCCTAGCAATCCAAGAAGTAAGCATGCTCTCAACTTATGATAAAGAAATAACCATATTTGAGCAGTAACATAATATGTTTTCAAATGCCAGTGACAAACTCCCCTTAATTTCAAATACACAGCATTTTTCTTTAATAATACAAATTATCAATTATATTTGGAAAAGGAACTAAAATTAAATTTATAAGCAAGGTGGTATATATTTCTGTAGGTGAACAAAGCCAGTCAATTATGTGTTTCACCTCATCTACTCAGCTTTGTAAATACTAGATGTTGAGACCAAGTTGGTCATGCAGCTCCCTCTATTTGTCATGGAAACATCTCCTCCTAAGAAAACTCTTTGTCAGCTGAAGCATCTCTGAAGGCTTCTTCTTCTAATGATTTGCTAATGACAGATCCTAAATATACACACCTCAATTCTGCAGAAGACAAGTTAGAGCTTGAAATTATTTTCTTGAGTGATTATATGTTTTCAAGAGGATTTAAAAAGTGTGTCTCATATAATTCTCTTTTTTAATCTAATTTTTGATTTTCTATTTCGGGGCAAATTAATACAAAGGGTTATGGGTTACTTGTGCACCTGAGGGGTCTGAAATAATTTATGGGATTGAGGCAATAGAATGAAGGGTTTTCAGCTAAAGTCAATAAAGTTACAAAGGAAAAGACTTCTAGGTGTGATTGCCATCTGAAATATCCATCTCCTATATCACCTTGGTCCTTTTTTTTTTGCCATTAAAGTACTGCAGCAGCCCACATCTGAGAGTAGAAAGGACCAGAAAATCTAGCACTGTGACAGTTCAAGGAATTGAGAACATTTCAGATGTTGTAACATTTGATCTGAGAAGATGTGTTCAAGGCAAGGGCCCCTCTAAAATGGATTTTCTAGGTGCACATTGATAGACAGACAAGGTGAAACTGAACAACAGTTGTTGAGAGGATACTCAGTCTTGATCCACAGAGTTTCATCCCTCTGTGTCAAGATGCAAACCTGTTTTCATTTGATGTTGCAGTCTTCTTTCCAAATTAATTCGGTTAATAACTATTCCTAATTTTGTTAAGAAACAGCTATACCTCAGATTGGAGTTTTGAAGTACAGTGCAGGTTTGAACCTACCAGGAGCACAAAGCAACATGAACTAAAATATACCAGCACTCAATCTCCTGTTTCTCTTATTCCATGTGCTTAAATTTAAAGGTTTTTAGGTTTAGGGTCACAATAGAAATCACTTTTTTCCCAGATAGTCAAGAAGTTTGTATTTGAAATGGAGGCTGACTTTTGCCCTAGGTGTCATTTCAGCCTCAGGCCTTCTACAATGCATTAGAGGAAAATAGGCAGGGAGAAAGACACAAGCTGCAAAATGGGCAAAGCAGAAGGAATATTTACTTTCTTCAGTCTTCAAAATTTCCAAAATATGAAAGACTTAGTCAAGAAATGTAATTGGTTTATACCTATACTAGCTGGGTTTAAGAAAAAAATGGATAAAAGCTCTTGCCACCCCTCAAAAAAATTATAAATTATAATAAAATAATTTCACTGGACAATCATTGGTTTTTTGCTAACATTTTTGAATTCTAAATTTGGTATTGTTTCAACTTGAATCTTAAATGTGAAATGTAGAATTTAGGTTAGTTAAATGCAGCGAAGCCTCCAAAACATTCCTGGCAGAGTTTTGAACAGAATTAACAAGTGCATGTACAAATTGCATCTTATTATTCAGAAGATGAATTTTTGCAAGGTTGTATTTTCAGTTATCAAAGTTATCCATCTTTCTGCCTAGACTATTTGTCAGAGAGATACAGAGCTGCTATTCTCCAGGGATTAAAACTTTTCCGATGAAAGAGACATCACCTCTAAACTTAAGCAACATGAGAATGCCATGATCTCAGGTTATCTCGATACACAGATGAGTCTGAGATTACAAAAGAGAATATGCTTGGGAAAACCTCTTTTCATGCTTGTACATAACCACAAGGAATAAACCAATTCTGTCTAAAATTCACAACTCAATTTGGGAAGAAAATATGAGCTAAAAGAAAGAAAAAAAAAACAAATGAGAAACATTCTACATGTTGGTTTGAAGGCATAGCATTTCATCATGTCCTGCAGGAAAGATTCTTCTATTTTGACAATCAATAGACTGCCCTTCTATGGCAGATAGCTTAAAACTAGGTGCTTAAAGTTTTGAGAACTCCAGATGAATTTGGGGACTCCCAGACACAGTTATCCTATGGAAAGTCTAGACAAATTGAAAAGCTATCCTAAACTGTCAGTGAGAAACAATCGCAGTATCCTACACTTAATTTAGTTTTCTCTTATGTTTGTGTGTTATGAATTATAAAGGAGAAATTGAATAAAGTGATGCTACAGTAATTTTTTGCTATTAGCTTCAAAGAACATAGCTGGTATGACTAGACAAGCTGAATCGTGAATTTTCTAAAAAGAGAGGAGATTTTGGATTATAGTCTAAGAATCAAACAAATAGCTCAAGTTATAGCATTTGCAGATCCACTGAGTTCTGTGGGTGGCAGGCCTCTTGGATTTCTTTGATCATTATTTTTAATTAGTGAAGCTTAAAATCCAGGTGATGTGAATTTCACTAAGTTATGAGTAGAATAGAAAGTCCACCTTTAAGTAGACATTAATAGTATGAAGTGATTATAGCTGCAAAATAATTTTTTCTTCTCATACCCATACTTTTTTGCTGCTGGGAATACTATTTATGATCATAGTCAACAAAACAGAAATATATGTAGTTGAAGTCTGCTGAAGAGAGATGTTACCATGAAAAAACATTCTAGAATTATGTGACTTCAGAGAACTGGTACCAAACATATTGATAGAGCTAAGACATTAACTTTAAATATTCTCTAGAAACTGGAAATAATCCAGACCAGGTTTGCTCTGAATCTTCTCATAAACATGCAGTAACATAGAGAACTTAAAAACAATAAGGTCCGCAACAAAATCAATTTGTTCAGAAAGATCCAGAACTGCTTACGACCTGGCTAAATTAAAAAAAACCCAAAAATTTAGTAAATATGGTGAGAAGACAGGGATACAGATTAGGGGAGGGTTTTAAGATAATAAACTCTTACATTTTTCGTGCAGGATTTCTGCACATCATAAGCCAACTTAAGAAAATAATCTTAGACTTTCCTCTGAAAGAGGATTCAAATGCATACCCATTTTGTGTAGATTGTTTTGCTTATAATTTACATGCTCACAAAAATTCAGTCATTAAAATTCCTTCTAAAAAGAGATATTTAAGGAAAATTTTATTATTTAGCATCATGTTCTTAAGTTCTTTTTTTTTCAGTCTCTGTTAAAAAAGCTTATATTACTTATTTTGATTAGACATCACCAGATAGATCTCATTCAGACTTGACTAAACAAAGTCATCAGTCCACAGCATTAAACACAGATGGAGGGCAGAATAACCATGTGTCTCTATTAAACACTTAAATTCAAACTCTGAACTTTATGTTGGTTGAAAAAGTCAGCTTGGGGAACAATAGAGAAACAGATATCCCCTAACTGGTAAAACATGTTCATCAAAAATGCAGTGCAGGTTCCAGCACACAGGTCATTCCCACATATTAATCTGTTTATACATATGTAGGTTCTTAGACATGAGGGTCATGAGGATAGGATATAATCTTACCAAGTTGCACTTAGAAGACTATTCCTCTTCCTAGATAATGAGCCTACTTACTGGTCAGAAATGAGTCTTTCATTTCTCCAATAAATTCATAATATTTTTATCTGTATTTAGACAAAATAATATCTTTTGAGGAGCTGTAGTGAGTGTAGACATGTGAGTGTGCGAAAAGACAAAGTATGGAAAGATCCTGTGTTTTGGCGTAGGAGAGGTAGTTTTGTATGTTCAAGGAGGTCTGTGATGAGTTTAGGAGTAAAACCTGAGGGGCTGAGTTGTTTGTGTATGACAGTTTGCTCGTGCACAAACCCCACTTTTTATCTGTGTTGGTCTGTGAGCACAAGAGAGTGGGAGGGTGTACATGCACTCTAGAGAAAAAGGAAGAAGCAGCTCATGAGGCAGAATATACTTGTATACGTGTGTGCAGAGGCACACACCTTGCCCTAGGCAAGTTCAGCTCTTAGCTGGAAACTTGAGAAATTGACTTTACTGGGATTTGAAAGAGATCTCAGGTGAACTAAATTTGTCTGCTTTCTTTTCCCACTAGTGCAGCCAAAATGGATTCTCAGTCTAATAAGGTTTGACAAGACCTGGCACTGGAGGCAGGTGCCAAGGAATCCAACTAGTCAAAAGCGTTAGAGACACCATGGGCACTAGAGGACAGAGGTGTTGCCATGGGAACAGAACGAAAGATGCTCCATGGTGGCTGGTTAGGAGGTTTGTTTAAGAGGGAGTGAAGCAGCTGCAGCCTTGCTATCACCCTATGCTTGAACAACAGTAGGTAAATTCCGTCCTCCTCCATTCTCTGCCAGGAAGTGAGGAATTTAATTGTTCCTCCTTACGTGAACAATGGAGAGATTGCTCACATCGCTGCAGACTCCCAAATGGTTTGTGCTGCAAAATAAGGTGGTTTGGTACTCAATGCTGCAAATGCCTGATCTGCAATGGATTTTTGAGGGCATGGAAGATATTTTTTTAAAGAATTAGAGGACATCATTTTTAGTTACAAAGCTATGAATCTCCCTCTCTCTACCGCAAACTCTTTCCCCACTCCTTAAAAAATATGCAGCCCCTTCCAAGGAGTCACAGAAAGTAAAATTTATCATGAAATCAAGGTCTGCTTCATGAGGAATTTATGAAAATATTATCCCTTCCAGAAGACACATACAGGGGCTTTTTATTGTTACTTTCTTTTGTTTTTTACAACCTCAAATCTATAAAAATGGAAATAGTGTGTGAGGAAAGGAAAAGGGAACTTCTCTTGCTCCAAACTAAAATACCAGCTGAGCAGCTGCAATACTGTAATTATAATAATTTGCATTTCAGTGATGTCTAGAATCCTCTGATAATACCACAACTCCATGGTGCTAGGTGCAGTACGTAATGCAGCTGGAGACAATGGGTGGCCAGCAGTGCTTCAAAATAAGATTGAAAAAACCAACATAGCAACATAAAGCTAAAAGTCAAATCTGAAAAAAAAAATCATTTTTGTATCACATCAGAAAAGGAGGGGTAAGATTAATAAGGAAGTGATTCCAATTATTTATTAAACAACACTTAAGGATAATGTAGCAACGTTAAGTAAACAACAGCCTCTGGATACAACTTCTCATTGAAGTTGTCTGTTGGCAGCAAGAGTCTCAGGTTAATGATCATGGTACACAAACATACACATCCATAACTCAATCCCTCCGTGGATGTGTGTGTGTTTCTATCTACCCATTTAGTTTCTGATAAATACTGCCACAGAACCAACTACAGGCAGAGACAAGATAGCTTTTGTTCAAACCAGTACAAGTATTCTTAATTAAATGGTTGCAATTCTGTTTATGAAGTCCTACTCAGTACATCATATTGCTGCCCTCATTTAAACAGATGTTTGTAATTGGTTATAATACCTAGAAAGTCATGGGTTCAGTAACAAGTAAATCAAAACAAGAACATGATGCTGAACTATCATGTTCAGCACTATTTAAACTTAAAACTGAAGGATTGCTTTAGAAAGGGTGTATTCACTCATAAATGAATTACATTTACCTCTTTATACAGTTTATCTGCTGAACTTGTTTAAGAATGTTTCTGGCTTTTTTAACTAGTTTTAAGTCCTGAGGACATATGTGATTTCTAAGCCCTGCTGCTCTTTAAGTCTGCTTTTAACGGACTTTGCAAACTTGGGTCTCTCATGGGCTTCAATTGTCTGACCATTGAATTAATGTTATCTTTTAGATTAATGCTATCCTTAGGGATGACATTTGCAATGGTGTCTAAGGCAGGCAAGTGTCAAAGATCTCTTAAATGTCAAAGAAAAAAAATATATTTTTTTTATTATAGCTTGAATGATAAACTGTAAATTAAGCTCTATTATTGTAGGCAGCCAAGCTTGCATATGTTGGCCAGATCAAGTAGGTTGCTGCTGTAATGTCAGTACATACAAGACAGATTAAACATAACTATGGGTGACATGGAGAAGGTGAATAATAAATGAGTCTCGTAGTTTTTTCCAACTTATTGCATTTTAAATTAAAATTTAATAATATTTTACACAATAAAGAAATTATTTATTTTTTTGTTACATAATATGCATATCTGTAAATATTAAAATGGTTTTAAAAGAGAAAGAAATTATTAAATAATCATACTTTTTCAAGGTAACATATAGAAAGATATCACCTATCCCAAAACAAATCCTTTAGTGTCAAAATTTTGGAGGCCAGAAGAGTACTGGTGTCAAGTGCCATTCAATGACTGACATGTTTTTTAACAAACATCTACTGTTGACTGTGTTGGAGACAGCTTAACAGGATGGTTTGACTTGGTAGAGCTTATATATATATATATATATATAAATTTTTTTTTACCATAATTATGAATCCATTCTGAGATTAAACAGAGTTACTGCAATTATGTAAAGAAGTGATAGGTGACTGAAGACTCATGTTTAGGAGCTCGTAAGTAGAAAAAATTTTCAGAAGATTCATAATTTTCTGAAGATTGTTTCTTACACCAGAAATGCAGACAAATTCAGTCCCTTTTCTTTAAAAGAGCCCAAGTCACTTTTTTTCCTTCTTGCAGATACCTAAGAGCAATGTATTTGCTGACCTAGAATTGAGTAATTTTTGATCCTTGACATTCTCTCCATAAATATGAGACATCTTTCCTAAAGTAAAAAACATCTCAGGTTCCTCTCCTGGATATCTGAGTGAATTTGTTTAATTAAATACAATGTTGGCAAAATAAATAAAACCTCCCCAGGAACAAAACTTGTAAAGTCATATTAAAAAGCTACCTCCATGCAAGTAATTTCCTATATGAGTTTGGGGAAAAGGGGTGGAAGAAGTGACTAGAATTAGATTTATAGTGAGACACTAGTTTCACTTTGGTATTGTAGTCACCACTTCATCTCCATCCTAATGGGGTGATTCAATGTCTGGGTTGCACTGTTTGTTATCAAATAATGAATATGCCTGTATCTATGATAACATGGAAAGGGTTCGATTTCCATTTGTTTGGGATTTTTTTTTCTGATTTTGGAAGTCTGATTTATTAAGATTTTATATGTCCTTTATGTAGTCAGGATTCAATAAACAGAAATTCATATCTTAAAAAACCCAAACAAACAACAACAACAAATCACCAGTAAAACAAAACAAACAAACAGAAAACAAACAACCAAGTAACCAAAAAACACCTGAACCAACAATCACACCAAACTAAAGTAAAAAAAAAATTAGACCCAAAGCAAAATAAATCAAACAAAAACACCTCTGATATACTGAAATAGCAACTTAAATCCACTTTTGTCAAAAAAATTCCACGTCTTCATACTACACTCTCAACCTTTTCGTATTGTTTGTCACCAAAGCTCAGTGCAGGACACATGCAAGCTCTGAAATTCAATGATAGATGCCTCTTAGTCATTTGACTGAAAATTAAAGGGATCTAAATACATCATTCACAGAAATAAAACACAGGTAACCTTGCTTAGGAGTAATAGCTTGCCAGTAATCTCCAACTCTTAGAAAAGAGGCTAAGGGAGGTGTCTAGAAATTTTAATTTAGTTCTTGGTCAAAGAGAGTGATAATTGCATAGTTACAGTTATTTGTCCATTGATATAAGTGAAATATAAACATTGGTATGAATATAGACTCTTTTCTATCCAATCTATTGAGGTTAGTGAGAGTGGTGAGGCACTGGCCCATAGGTTGTCCAGAGAAACTATGGCTGCCCCATCCCTGGAAGTGTCCAAGGCTAGGCTGGATAGGGCTTGGAGCAACCTCAGAAAATGGAAGATGTCCCTGACCATGGCAGAGGATTGAAACAAGATGCTTTTAAGGTTCCTTCAAATCAAATCCATTCTCTAATTCTATGATTCAATTTCTTTCCTAGCAGTAAATAAATAAAGTTCATTTAAGTAATATATTTAGTAGTAGTAAATAAAGAGTTAATTTAAGTAATATATATCAAATATATTTTCAAAATCCCACTTCCAATTTGTTCTTTTTTTCTCCTTTTTAACTAACCTACAATTTCTTATCTGTAAACCAGTATCGATAATTCTGTTTTGCACACCTAGATGTATTTATTAATATATAGGCACAGCCTATTTTCAGGCTGTGTAGGTAGTTATAAAATTTGTCACTATTTCATCTCTCCTGGCTCTTCTACAACTTTACACACTGCTATACTAGAAATCCTCTCAGATCCTATTTCATTGGCATCTTATGGCCTGAAAAAAACAGGGAATTTGTATTTTTTTAAGAAGCTGAGGTATGAAAAAACGAAAGATAACTGATGAAGGATACACAAAGTTCAGGAAGACCTGGAAATGGCATTCTCATTGTTAATGCATATCTTTGTTCTTTTATCCCCCAAATGATTCTTCATTAGATCACAGAATAATACAGTCTAAAGAGATTTCAGGAGTTTGGATGGGCTGACTCTATGGTCCAGTGCCAAATCTTGTCTGAGCCATTCAGAAATCCTTTCAGAGTGGGAACCCCCACCATTTCTGTATGAAACTGTACTCTGGCCCCTAACTAGCTTCACCATTGGGAAAGTTTCTTATCTCAAAACTGGTATCTCCCCTGCAGCAATTTAAATGAGCAACTTCTTGTTCTGTCTGTCACAACAGGAAGGGATTATTTCCAACTTCTGTAGGACTTGACAGTGTTATCGCACCCCAAAGACAGATTTCTAAGCTCTCCAATAATTTCTTCTTCCAAAATCTCTACAGATGGTGGATCTATTTCTTGAAGTATGTTACTGAAAACAAGGTGAAAGATTGAGCTAAACTGCAAGCTTTTGTGTTACAGAGAGAAAATCACCTACCTTTCTGATGTTTTCTTGACACATTGCATTATGGGCAGGTGTGTAAATCATAAGATTCATATATTCATTTTTTCACATCATTGGCACAAACTTCTAATATATCTATTTTTTATAGCTTCATTTTTCATATTTCATGTAATTTCTTGCCAAAGTACTAACTACAAATTGGGTACATTTTGCAACATAAAATTCAACAACTGTTTTAACTTTCAATATTAAATTAATATTTAAAAAAAAGTAGATGGAAAAGATGGAAACCTCCTTAACTTTTTCTTCCATTTGTTTCTTCTTTTTTTTTCCTATGAGCAAGTGTATTTCACTGAAAATATTATTGTAAATCTAAAGCATAAAAGACCTTCTTCATAACAGACAAATTTCTTAAAAGCAGTCTTCATTTTTTTATATTTGCAATATTTTGTCTTTCCATAAATGTATGTTCTAGGTGAAAAAGTTTATCACTTCCAAAAGTATATTTGAAAATGCAATTAAAATATTTTTTAAATATATGGATTTATGAGAACAAATATTACAAACAGTTTTATTTTTTGTTTGTTTGTTTGTTTGCTTTTTACTTTTTTTTTTTTTTTTTTTTAACATTCTACTTTACCTTGCTTATTTCTGGTCTTAAAAGGAGAAAAAAGCAAACCAACAAATACAAGATTTTTTGATGTTCATTTTTATGGGCTTCAACAAATCCCTGGCAGCCAAGCGTGTATTCAAGAAACTTCTTTGCAGTTGTTCAGGGTCACAGCAGATCAATTAATCTGAAATTAAATCCCAGTCATCCATTTACAGCAACACTGTAAAATGTACACAACATTTCTTAGCCTTGTCCATCAGCCACCACTTCACTGCAGAGCTGGTCAGTCAAGTCCAGGAAGGGTCTCTTCAGAGGGAGCTGCACTCTGGTGACCAATTGTAGAGGTTATTTTGGGAGCTACACTCTGTATTTTCTCCTTGTTTTCATCATTTTCCACACATAACAGCTGGAGAGCTCCAGAGAAAGCGCACATTGAAGGAAGGCTCCCAGTTGAGTGGCTGACAGAGGAGGGCAGGAGAGAGGGAGAGAATGGGATTTTCCTTCCAAGAAGTCTGACGTAGATACTGTTGTTGACATGGATTTTGGCTGGGATCCATCCTAGCTAGCCAAGGGAACCCGGCAGATCCCAAAGTTACAAATCCAGCCACAGTAGGCTCCTTCCATAATCAGTGAAAAGAAATAGATGCCTCTCAATGTTGGGCTGTCTCATGCAGGGGCTGGGAAGCTTTTATGTCTTTCCAGTGACAGTGGGAAAAAGCTAAAATAACTGCATATATTGCAGATAATTTTTTGTTATATCAGTGGACTGTAATCTGGGTCTTAATACACCACTTACTCAGGCAGCAAAATGTTGATGAACTAAACAAGTCTCCAGAAGAAGCTAGAAGTATATTTAACATAAAAATGCAGTTTTGAGCTGCAGTTTATATTTTATTTTTTTTTGTTTGTTTGTTTGTCTGCATGTTGCATTTCTCTCTCAGATATGAAAAATATTTTGCTGTTGTCTTACAGTTTTAATGAAACGTTGAACAACTTGTTAAACTGTATTTGTATGTCAAACAAAATTAAAAGCTATAGAACTAACACAACCATCTTCTTCAGCCTGCTGGTCTTGAGTTGTCTACTCTAGCACTTTTTAGGGAAAGAATGGAAGTCAAAGAAGCTTCCTGCATCCACACTACCCTCTTAAACACCCAAAACAAATGGAACCAAGTTCTTAATTTTCAGTACAGACTTTCAAAAATCCTAGTGCTCTCCTCAGGCCTTTGCTGGTCAAACACTTGATGTTTTATTTTTTTTTAGTTTTATGCTCATCATCACGCAGTCCCAGTATTCTTCAGGCTTTTGAATATTGTTGGAAAACAGTCACAAATTACTGAAAAAAATTGTCATAAAACTTCAGAATTCCAGGGACTGTAGTTTGAAAAAATCCAACTGGAAAAATCCCAGAGAAAACATATCCTTTATTTGTCCTTCCCAATACTTTATGCTTTTAGAAAATTTGGACAATATTAATTTTTTGTTTGTTCCTTCCTTTTATTGCAAGGATTGAAAAAAAGATAATTGAAAACTATTTTTAAGAGATTTTTGGGTTCTATATAAAAATTATTAATGGAAAAATATTTATTCCTATTGGAAATCTGGTTCTAAATAAGGACAAACCACTGCCTAATTATGTGTCTTGAAACTTTCTCAAACTTCTTTGGATGCTGTGTGAGCATATTCTAGTGGAAATTCAACAGGATTTTCTCTTTGACCTTGACGCATTGGGAAATGGTAGATTTACATGCACAAAATCACAGCCTGAGAAGTCACTCCACACCAATAAATGCAAAAAACAAGAACCAGAAAGCTGGAAAGGGTATTTCTTTTCTCTCAAACACCCTCACATGCAGCTGAGTTTTCCAAATACTTGATTTCTTTGTGGAGGTCCATGTCTCTGTGCAAACCACACTGTTCTTGTACCATAATGATGTTGAAACAACGGTTCAGTGCAGACTGAAGAGAAAAGGGAAAGTGAGTGGAGAGAGAAGATCTAAAGGTGGGAGGGGGAGGCTTTATCGTTTGTTTCACATACCCTAGGCTCAATTAACACATCCTGAGGATTCTTATTACACTGCCAACAAAAAATTAATGCAGAAGTTATACGTTTTACCTTTTATCTCAATTGTGTTGCACGAGTCTGGCAAAGTTGAAAAGCTGCTAATTTAGTAGTCAGCAGTGTCAAATAAAATTTCTAAACTGTATGTCTATAAAAGAACATCTTTGCAATAAGGCATAGCAAATATGCTTGCAAAACAGTTCAGTCAGCAAACCTGTTTTAGGTTTTGAAATATTTGGCAATGACATTTATTAGAACAAAACTATAATATATCAGTGATATAAAGAGCTGTCTCTTCATCACTGGTGCTTTATTATAGGTACTAATTTTGTGCAAAATCCTTTAGAATCTTTGCAAAACACCTGCTGAACTTAAAGAAATATGGTTACTGCTTGTGCTGAGACAGATGTAGCTTAATCACATAATACTGAATTTGACTTTTCAGTGCCTCACAATAAATGAACTGAACATACCAGTGAAGGAGATTTAAATCTTGTTCCAATTTGAATATCACGTTTGCTGACTAGAGGGTCTAAGCTACAGCCAGTTTCCCCAGGTGTCCAGTATTACACACAATACTTCTCTTTAAGCCACTGTATCTTTAGTTTAATTTAAAAAAGGAAAACAAAAAAGAAAAAATCCTCAGAGAGTATACTTTAAAAATGTTGAAATTCTTTGTAGATTATTTTTGTTTCCATTACTTCTTTGCCTGTGTCAATCTAGCCAGTATTGAGCTTTCCTCTAGCTGTGTTGTTTCCTTTAGGCACTCTTTGTCAGTGTTTTTTGTTGTTGTTGCTGTTGGTTTTTTTGTTTGTTTTTTGTTTTGTTTTGTTTTGTTTTGTTTTATTTTGTTTTGTTTTGTTTTTGTTTGGTTGTTTTTTTTTTTTATATTTGAAGGCTCCATGTGTACATGTGTAAAAGGAACTTTGCTCTGGAGGTTGACCTGAGAATGGACATCTTGACCTGAGAATGGAATAAGACACGTAATTTTCTTAGTGTGTCATCAGCTGCACATGATTACTTTTATGTATTGACTGATTTTTGGTGGTAGAATGAGTCAATATCTATGAATTTCAGTCACCATGTAGTTCCCAGGTTGAGATTCAAACTTGTTTAGTCTTTTCACTGTTGTATTTATGGATAAGGGAGATTCTGAGAGTATGTGCACATATGCTTTTGAGTGCAATAGTTTTATGTGTTGTGACTTGTGTATATGCTTGTAAAAGAATGTGTAATAATCCAGCTATACGGTCATGTATATATATATTCATAGAATGGTTTGAGTTGGAAGAGACCCTAAAAATCACCTAGTTCTAACCCCCAAAATTGGCACAGAATATAGAGGAGTGCACAACCCAGCACAGAGTACACTATTTCAAATGCATGGATACCCATAAACATATTTATAGAATATGTACGTTATATTTTACAATACATATATTTTTGTCTCCCTCTATTGAGTCTTATTTACACTGTAATGTTAAATAATAGTTCTTTAATTTTACTTCTTCAGATAAGCTGTGTGCTTCATAAAAAAGCATAAAACAATGAAAGCTCATGAATATTTATATCGATAGTTACATAGCATTACAGTTATAATCTCTGGAACTGGTTCTCACCGGTTCAGAATTAATTATCAAGTTCAGTTTTAATTGCATTCTTCTAAATTATAGAAAAAAAAAAAAAAAAAAAAAAAAAAAAAAGAAAAAACCCCCATAATGTATTAGCTCCTGAGTACTCTGCTGGGCCTGGTATCTGAGACTGTTTTCTGTAACCCCATCCTTTATGTGCAATGACGAGCCAAAGATATGTGATTCAGAGGCTTCTCTTGAAACCAACTTGCTTAAATGTTAATGTCTCTCCCACTTTAAAGACAAAATAAAAATTCTGTGTCTAGTTCCTTCAGCAGACACGTTGAACAGAATTTTCCTTAAAATAGCCTCTTTTTTTTTTTCCTCTTTAGCTAGTTTTGATATATGATTGCATGCTACATTACATACTAAATATATTTCAGTGTTCGCTGAAAATATTCTGGGGGAAAAGTAACTTTCTGGAGAGAAAGCTTTTGCCATTTAAGCTCTGTCCATCAGTAGTTTTCTGCATTAAACTCCAAATAATCTCTGATTGTCTTTAATTCAGTAGAATTTTTATCTAATTCTTAATGAAACAGAGAGAAAAAGTCTTTATAAAATCCCTCTAAATAAAAGACAAAACATACATACCTACAAGATTTTAAGGGGTTTTTAGATGGAGTGGAAATCTGAAGCACAGTTCCTCCCAGGTCCTGGTCAGTCCCCCAAAGCGTGTGATAAACTTGGGGGTTGTGTGGCCTCAGCACTCCCTTTTCTTTCCCTCTTCCCATCCACACACAACCACAAGGAGGCTCACTGACTATCCCATCCTCAAACAAGACTTCCAAGGGCAGCTTAGAGCAGTGCCACACACCTAATGAGCTGAATTTCAGCCCTGTGCTTTTTCTCCTCGTCTTCCTCCTGTTTAGGGAAAGCTTATAGAGTCCTCCTTCCTTTAAGTCATCAGCTCCAGAGTGCACACATGTAAAAACATAGTAAAAATCAAATGCTTTTTTAGTTCTTTCTGGTTCAGTCATCCAAAGATCCTACGGCCTGTTTCCCAGCTGTGTAATCACAGAAAGTTTGCTACTCTCATCATTTCTTGCAGATGAAGGTCCTGACAGCACCTCAAGCTATTACCCTGTTCAGGCCGAGTGTGAAATGGAAGATTCAAGATTCATACTCCCTGTGTATAGTTGCTGATCTGTATCCAAAAGTCTTGCAAATGATCTCAGCTCAAGTCCATCTTTTTAAGAAAAAAAAAAAAAAAAAAAAAAAAAAAGGACCCAAACAGTATCAAATGAAAGATGAAAGCAGGGAAAATAATTCTGGATCTTTCCTCTCAAGTGCCTGTTTACTTTGTAAAGTCAAATCCTACTCAAGAGAAGTCACATTCCCTCCTGCCTGAATACAGGGAAATTATATCATTTAAGCATTAGCAATTGTTTTTGGAGATAAATCTGGAGATTTGTTCTCAGGTTGTTCATGACACATTTCACTCACTCAGCTGCTCACTAGGCAAACAGTATAACCAGGTGCCTAACTCTAAGCATATGAATAACACATTGATTTAATCATGATTCCTCTGGCTTATGGGATACCTGTTCAATCCTTGCATAGAAAAAGATCTGAATTATAAACAGTGGAGGAAGCACTAGTCGGTTTTTAATGTTAAGATAATTTGAAGGAAGCTGAACATGAGATTATATATTAATATTCAGATTTGTATAGAAACACCCAAAAAAAAAAAACCACTATGCTGAAAGCAGCATCACTTCTGAATTTGTTAGAGAGAAGAAAGGAAAAAAGTAAATTTAAAAAAATAACAGTGTTGGCAAATTCTGCTGATCAGGAAAAGAATCTGGAGGAAAGCCCCAAACCACCCACCTAAATGTCTCAAGTACCATTAGAGATAGCCAAAAGACCTGTTATCCTGGAAGTAGTCTGGCAAAAGAGAGTCAGAATCAGCGCCAATATCTACTTGGTACTGCAACCTAATGAGCTGAAGAAAAACAGGCTATGAGACTTTCTTATTCCTACCAAAAAAGCACAGCAATACTTGTTTCAAACTACCCTCTAATATACTCATTTTCTCGCATTAAAATAATATCTATTTTCTCCCTAACTTTAGATCACTCAGGCTACTTATTTTTTGTTGGATTTACTGGTTGTTTTTACAATGTAAGGTGTAACAGAGAAAGATAGAGATATTTTTTATATTCATGCAGAAGCACTTGTTGCACTTGTGCAACATAACATGACTTTTTCTAACTGCCTGAAATTCCCAGGCACTACCACAGCAAAAAGAACAGCCTCAAAATTGGAAAGATAGGAAAAGAAAGTATTAAAGAAAGAGTGAAAGAAAAGTCCAGACTAAAACTAAACGTGAAGTTGGATTCAGGTAAGTTGTGTCCCAGGAAGAATCAATAAAGGCAATCATGTACAATCAACACTTATGTGGATTTAAGTCACATGGCTCTAAAGCTTAAAATAGAGATGCATTACAGCAGATGGCAGCTTGTGGAGAAAAAAAACATAGGTGCAAAAAATGCTGTCCTTTGAGGACATTTCATAGAGGTGTTATTGGCAGGGAGAATATAATTTTTTTTTTCTCTCAGCCAGAAGTAAGAGAGGTAAGTTTTTGAGAAAATCATAGTCCAAGACAGTTGTAAGGGGTAGTATGAGCAAGGAATTTCAGAGATGTTTAAATGCATTTATATGCAGTATGGCTGAATGAAGGAGAAAAAAAAAAAAAGAGGGTTGAAGGCCTTCTGTCCAGCAGTTCTCCTTCCTTTCTTTTCCTTTCTTCTTTTTTTCCACCTTCCTTTCACAGTCAATTTGCTGCAAGTTGGATCTTGAAAAGAGTGCTCTGACATCTAGCAGTGTGGCTAACCTGTTAGGGAGCTTTTCAATATTTATATATTGTAACCCCTGATAAGACTGTCTTTTTCCAAATAAAGCCCTGCATCCCTCCCTGGGGACCTTTTAGAACATTTTTGTAACTTAAAATCTGCATTCATCTTTACATTTTGGTTTCTATTCAGTAATAATCTTTCTTTCTTTCTTTCTTTCTTTCTTTCTTTCTTCTTTCTTTCTTTCTTCTTCTTCTTTCTTTTCTTCTTCTTTCTTTCTTTCTTTCTTTCTTTCTTTCTTTCTTTCTTTCTTCTTTCTTTCTTTCTTTCTTTCTTTCTTTCTTTCTTTCTTTCTTTCTTTCTTTCTTTCTTTCTTTCTTTCTTTCTTTCTTTCTTTCTTTCTTTCTTTCTTTCTTTCTTTCTTTCTTTCTTTCTTTCTTCTTTCTTTCTTTCTTTCTTCTTTCTTTCTTTCTTTCTTTCTTTCTTTCTTTTCTTTCTTTCTTTCTTTCTTTCTTTCTTTCTTTCTTTCTTTCTTTCTTCTTTCTTTCTTTCTTTCTTTCTTTCTTTCTTTCTTCTTTCTTTCTTTCTTTCTTTCTTTCTTCCTTCCTTCCTTCCTTCCTTCCTTCCTTCCTTTCTTTCTTTCTTCTTGATGTTTCATCCCCTCCACGGAGATATCTCTGCCTGTTGTTCTCTTTCATTTTTAATTTGAAGAAAATAACACATAGCTTCATTATGGTGGGGGAAGTGGGTGTGACTAGCAGCCGCCTCCTCTTGCAGATAACAAGGGAACAATTAAATGGCCCTGTCCTAGGAAGCAGCTGAAACAATGGAACCCACAACAGGTCACACACAAAATAAATCAGAGATGTGGACCATGTGGGTGGAAAAGTTCATCAGAATACAGCAGTGGTGGGGAAGGAGGAAGGGTGATTTTGTCTGCAGCTGTTCAGAAAAAAAAA